>NW_020539724.1:21967629-22032110 GCF_003426905.1 Ctenocephalides felis | reverse complement strand
TATGTCTTAAGGCTTATTGTTATGATTTACAAATTTTAATGAATTTTCGTTATAAAACCACTTTTAATAGATGCAATATTTCATGATGTTATACAAAACAATGAAAAGTTTTTAACTTTAATTATGAAAAGGGCCTGTCCGATTTTCACTAAAAACTGATTATCAACTAATTTAACATTTATTACAAGAAACCGAAATTCACAATTAATGCTTTTTCGAATTGTTTATAAAAACACTTCACGATTTTTTGCAAACGTATACGAAATTTTTTGCAATTATCTGCTAATTATGAAAAAATACGACTTAAAAATTAAATATTAATTAAATACTTTTTAATCAAATGGCTCATGAAATTGTGAAAATGAGTGCAGTTGTTCCAATAAAACGTCGATATAAGTTTGAAATTTTGGCTTACACACATACATACTTTTTTTACTTTAATATTAAACGATTTTGATGACTTAATTGTCGAGTAGACATAAAATCAGCAAATCTTCTGGCAAAAACAAACCTCTTCAGAAAGTTACCAAAAAAAAACATACCTAACTCAGGATATTTTTTTGAAGATCCTAGAAATTCATTTTCTCATAAAAGGATAAATGAAATTGAATGTGCCTTATTATTCAATTAAAAACTGATTTCTTTCGAAAGGTAAAATTGGATTTATTAGTTTCTATATATTCAAATACATTTTATTAAGTGAATCATGTATAAAATTGTACAACTGTGATATTTCCTCTTGACTTTTTAAATTCAAAATATTAAAAACAGCTGTATGAGAAGACGGTTTTAAACTTTTTATTGCTTTTTCGCGACCGAACGACGGACATTCATTCCTCAAATTTCAATTGATATCCTAGTGATTACGGCAGATCTGAAAAATCACAGTACGGGATATCAATATATTATTTCAGTAGTAAAAATCTTAATTGTAAAATTGTTTGGCTTTAAATATATGATAATTAAATTAGAATCTTTCAGGTGAATTTACATGAAAAAAAATACCTGAAGTTTGTGAAAAATAATGTAAAGAAAATTTTGTGTATTCAAATTTCTTTATGTTAATTTTGGTAATGGAAATAATGAAACAGTGCATTCAACGAAGTCAACAATTTATTGAAATTTCATATCGTAACAAACAAATCATATGCAGACCTATATATACAGAAATTACATTTCATTCTTGACTTATGTTGTTGATATTCGTTGATATTTTTAACACATCATGCAACTTCATTTACAACATTTTGGGTGCTTATTGCAACAATAACAGTATTGAAGTATTTGGTTTTACAATGCAAACTTTAAAATGCACACCCCTATTTATATTATATACTGCATATATTTTACAGGTAAACTTAAATTGATTCTAAAATATGAACTAATTTATCTATTTATTAGGAGCACTGGCACATAAAATGTTGATAGTCTTCAAATATTAAATTTTGATTGCACAAAATCTGTTAAGATACATTTAACATAGAATATTTACATGTAGAAAAACTCTTGAAATACTAATGATTCATTTATTGTTCATCACTTGATCATATGCTATTGAACTGTAAACAAAGCCAAATAATTTATTTTATTAAATTTACAGCAAATAATTGATCAAACAAATTATTGATAACATATTAAAAATACAAGAAATTATATAAAAATAAAATATTGTAATATTTATTGAAATTACTACAGATCAGAAAATATCAAACCTTTCATAAATTTCAATACATATTTATCTACAAGTGCTCACAGTTCAGTTTTGTCACTACTACAATACCATCACTTTTTGCTTTTAATTTTATTCCAATTACATACTATGAGCTGTCTTGCATTGTCTCAATGCCTCATTGAATCCTTCGCACAAAGTCAAATCAGATTGTCCTTGTGCGCATTGCAAGAATTGTTTGATTTCCCATGCGCAAGGTCCAGTAGGTTCTTGGCCTTGGTAAGCAGCAGCTTGTTGTTGCAATTGTTGAGGGGCTTGTGCAGGTGCTGCTTCACTGGAGGAACCACCAGAGAAGAGACCAGTTATACCGGCTCCTACTACATGACCCTGGGAGGAATAGAGGTTGTAGAATTTTTTTGTAGAATGGACAATTTTATATAACAGATTAGTTACATACTCCTTGTGTAATTTTGTCAACATTAGTCTTGACTTAATAATTTTGTAATATAAACATTTTGTTAATAATTTAATAAATTTTAATATTTATTAATATTATATTTATATTTTGTAGGTTCATTCACTAAAGAAGAGTCAAATTGGGACTTGAAACATATGGAAGTCTTAAAAAAATGTTTAATAACATAATTCAGTTTTGTTTTCAATTTCTGGACATATAGGCTTTGCTTTTATGCACAAAATAAGTGTCCAGATATTTTCAACTTGGTACCTATATGTACCAACTGTAGTAAAAGGTTCATTTGAAAAGCAAATTTGAATTAATTTAATTCAGTGTAAAATTTGATGTATCTAACTTATACATAATAAATTGTGTATTACTGCAAGTCTGACACCATTCTTAGATTTTGTGAAAACAGTAAGAGATTTCAAATATTTCCCCCGAAGAATCTTAATTTAAGATCAAAAATCCAATATGAAATATTTAGAGAATTAACATGAAGCATTTTTTTACTTAGATTTATTATTTTTGGGGCTTCTAGCAATCTAGCAATTATGAGAACTATTAACTTACCACAGCGGATCCAACAGCGACTCCTCCAGCTGTTGCAGCCATCTGCTGGAACATAGATGGCTGTTGTTGGGCCTGCATGGGTGTAGCGGCTGCAGGTGCATGGGCTGGCGGGGCTGCTGGAGGGGCCCTTGCTGGCAAATTCGATGAGGCAGCACTGTTATGAGGTTTGGGAGAAGCGAAAGTTGAATTATTACTATTTTGTAATTAAAAATATGGACATAACGTGGGCACGCAGGTATTTGTGAGGGAAAATGAAGTATTGAAGGTAAGAAATATTTATATTAAAATTATAATCACACAAGGTTTGCATTGAGAAATTGGTAAATATGTTTTAAAATATTTCAAATATATAGTGTTAATGTTTATATCAAACAAGAAAATGATTTATAAATTAAGGAAGTTACATTGAGAAATTAGAAAATATTATGTTTTTTATAATATTCAATAGATAAGTTTTGTTAATACAAATCATTTTAGACGCATATGTAAAGATAAATGATTTACAAATAAGAAGTATACAAAATATATATTAGCAATAAAATATATACAGTATTACCATACATATCCAAGATTATTTATTCATACAAACCAGAAGCAAACAGACAATCATTCATTCCATTCAGATGTTATAAATAATTTGCAAATAACACCAGCCAGCACACAATATGAAAATTATAAATTAATACATTAAAAGTAATAGTGACTAATAACTACAAATCAATAGCATAATTTTATTTATATGTATATAAGGAAAATCATATAAACTTATTAAAAAGTATATTGAGAAAGTGATGTGTGACATTGCGGTAGGAATAGCTCAGTTGAATAGAATTCGAATTGTTTATTGCATAGAAATAATAAGTGAGTAGTATTTGGTAAAATAGTTAATTTAAAATTAAATAGAAATTGAATTGAGTAAAATTTGAAGAATTAGAAGTGAAAAGAAAAGCACTAGAACAATTAGAGTTGGTAAAATCAGATTTAGTAGAAGAAAAGAACAAAGAAATCAGTTGCTAAAAGCAAAAAAAAAATGATGGTGGGTTACAAATAAAAAAACTGAAAGAATGGCTTATAAATTTATGTAAATCTACTATAATAATATTAAATCAAGAAAATCTCAATTAATTATTGTTGTTTAATGAGAAATGTTCAATTCAAAGTTTGACCATGGCATTGCTCAATGTGATGCAATTTGCCTTCGGCCGAAAACATTGAACTCTTTGGGTAATTTTCCTTAATTAGTTTCTGAAAACAATATAAATAAATTCAAGTTTTGAGGAACTATTAATTTACGCAATACTAAATGGTTATGTAACAGTGAATTATTGACGGCATGTTAGCAACTAGAGACACATATTTTAAGGTTACAAAATATAATTAAGGATCTAACAGTGAAAAACTTACCGTCTTGGTGCTGGTGGGGGGCTAGCAGACCTTCCTCGACGGGGCATTTTGTTTTATTTTTTTTTAATAAAGAATTTCTCAAAATATATAATTTTATTGTTTGTAAAAAAATTCGATCGACTTTTTGACTTTGACACTCTTTTGTCTCTATTTGACGACTGAAGTACTGACGTACGTCGCGATGATACTAGAACGTTCTGCAGACGATAATCGCAGACGTATGTCTATTTTTAAATGTTAGTATAGCGACATCTCTGAAGTCGGAAGCGAAACAAAGCTGCCAAGTCATGGTAACGGAAATTAAAAAACGGGTTCAAAATGCAATTGTTTATACTCAAATTTTGAGATAATTATTTTATCATTTTCTGGTTTTCGTACAGCGTATGTAAATGCTAAAATATTTGGGTACAGGATTTGATAAAACGAATAAAGGATTTAATGTTTTTACGGTTAGCGTTGTTATGGCAACGCTATGTTACGCTCATTTCTTCATATAAAATGGTACTAAAAACTATTAAATGTATTTGTTGTGCGAGCAGGCGTTTTACACATAAAATTTACTTCACGTATGTGTTATAAATGCAAATATATAGCATTTTGACAGTTTTTACTACCAATTTATTTAAAGAAAATATCGTGACATACTGTTGCCATATCAACTCTATGTTGTGGTCTGTTTTATCGCAATTTTATTATTATAAATTTAACCCTTTTCACTCGCGAATTCCGAGATTTATATGAATGAATTTTGCCGCCGGAGCGGTTGCATCCGAGTCGAAAGGGTTGAATGTTATCATTTTCGTAATAAAACTATACTACTCTTTCACTGTGAAAAGTTTCACATCATCAAAAAAAATTCAACAATTAATTACGCTATTACTGTCTTGCTGATCTTTACCAAAAACTAATTACCCTGAATTCCAATTTCTTTATGAATTTTCAAAGTCGGTTCAGGATTTTCTGATAAATTTGCACGCCTAATATTTTTTTTAAAGAATGACTCAGCCGATAGTCTTGCAAAACTAATCAACGCGATTTTATAGAGTCTTTAAATTTTTTGAAATTTGCAAATAAGATTTTCTATCGAAAACACAAACTTGGTCAAGAAGTTAATAATGTTAATTATTTAATGCGTAAATTAATAATTCATTTATGTATGTATATCTTCTTTTTTTTTTAAAACAAATATCAGACAATCGATCATTTTACAATCATTGCCAAAAGGCCAAATATTTGGCAATTAATCAAATTACAAAGTATGCGTCATACTTTCATTCGTTCGGTGTGATCAGGTGATTTCCGAATATTCTAGACTAAAATATTAATTCAATTTGCCAAACTTATTTTTCAAAGTCGGCCTAATGGGTGAACAAATATTTATTCGACGCGGGCGATGTGTACATTGAAAGTATAAACATAAGCAATGCATATATTGACAATAAAAAGATTAATAATAAAATGAGGTATTTAAATCAAATAAAAATAAAATGATTTTAAATAACCAATGTTAAAATATATGCTTTGTAAACTTAGCACCCATTTTAAATCAATATTTAATGTATTAAATATTTGTGCAGATGGAAGACAGTCAGGGATTGCATTTGTTGAAAATATTGCATTTGTATAAATATTTAATACAAAAAGTTAGCTTAGCAATCAAATCTTTTGGTAATAATTTATGACATCTTGCAATACAAACCGTATACCAAATTATTGAAAATACACCAAAGAGAAAGAGCGACCAGGACTTCGCTCATCTAAAAGATAATTATAATTTCAGTGCGAGAATTCTAATATTCTAGATCCTCCTCCCCTACGAACTAATGCCTAACGACGGTTTCTGTAGAAACCAGGGACAAGGGAAAGCAGAGGTTTTAGTCGGTATTATACCCAGGCGGTATTGAGTCCGACATACCCAGACAAAAGACCCAGTCTGAGATTCTTTAATGCATTAATTCGCTATACAAAAAACACATATCTCTCGTTTTACATGGATACGTTTCATAAAAAATCTTGTAACTTGAAACATTCACTTTTATATGAAAAAACCGGGCTATCCAAAAATCACTATGAAAAACTATTTTTGTCAGTTTTTAATATGATGATAACAAATCGAAAAATGAATCTCAATATATTTAATATAAAACATATTTAATAATCTTTAACAAATTAATAAATCAAATATTAAGAAAACCATGATATATATTGATAATTAAATAGTAAATAATTCAATTTATAAAATTTGTTCAAGTGATATATGCAATCATAAGATTCTGATTATAAGTAAACAATAGAATAAATTTGTTATTTCAAAAGTTAACGGTTTGAATCTTATCTTTTTGTAGGTTATTTTTATGTTGGCGACAGTGGCTTATACAGACAAATCATACGCGTGAAGTTGCTGTTTGACATTTGGGTTGTGTTGTTTGACGTTCATTGATCAGACAATAATTCGTAGTGTTTACAACTACATAACCTAACAATTGATAAATATTATAAATACGGCTAGTAAAAAAATATAATCAAGTGACATGTATTTTTAAATAAATTATAATAATATTAACATAATTAAAGTACAATTTCATCATGAATGCAAAATATCACTGTGATTATTGCAACATTTCGTTTAAAGATGATGGCACCAAACGAAAAACTCATTTGAATGGATTTGCACACAATCGTGCTAAGAATGAATATTTATTATTACACAGAGGCAAGTTATAAAATTATCAACATATATACAATAAATTTAGCATAATCTAATTTAGATTATATTGAATATATCCCTTGCATAATTTCCAAACTACTTTTAAAAGTGTATTTTTGTAATCATAATTAAATTTTTAAGTATCTTGTCATCCAATGTAATAAGACGATAATTGCTGTCAGGATATATAAATATCATTTTTTTTATTAATTGGAATTGATTTAATTTTTGACTTTTTGTGTATTCATTGTAGCAATTTATATAAAGTCTTAGTAATTCATACAACATTTTAGAAAAGTTATTAACGGTGCCAGAAAGATAACTGAGCATCGTCAACTCTTCAAGATACTATACAATTAAAGATTATTGTTCAGTCTGACAAGGCATGTTTGTCTTTTCTTTGGGATTGGGATGATTGAAAATTTGACATGATAGTTGTATACAAAAATTAATTATAATTTCTTTTTAGAACATATATAGTTTTATGACTGAATTTTAAATAAATTTTTCATACATTTGCCTTAAACATTTCAAATTAAATTGTTCAGAGAAGATATGTTCACTTGCATCACATAATATCATAATTATAGTTATTATATTACTATACTATAATTATCATTATTATATACTATAGATTTTTCGCTGGGCACAACTGCTAATAAATAATCATAATGTTTCTTTTTAATATACAATATTGTTAACAGTCTCTACTCATTGCTTTGTATAAACAGATCAAAGAAAATAACATTAAAATAAGTAAATAAGTAAGAATGATAATTTACTGAAATATTATTGATTTTATAGTTTCATCAATACTGTTCTTATTATTACTTTAATATAGCATATTTAGAATGTAATTGTTAATTTAAAAACAAACCATTCAATTGTTCTTTACCATTATCTTATTGTTCTTTATTATTTTCAGATATAAGAGATATAATACAACAAGAATCAGCTAAACAACCATGTGTAAGATTTTTAAATGGTATGCATTGTAATTTTGGAGCATCTTGTAGGTTCACACATTATTCACCTCCTGAACTGGACAATTTAAGAAGAATCGGTATGTTGGGTTATTATGTTTCATTTCATTAACTTCATTTTATTTTTACCTGGTTTTTGGGATTATAGAATTTCATATTTGTGACTATATTTTATTCTTTACATTATTATTTTATTGGAGTTTATTGAAATCATGTATTATTTTCTTAATTTCATTCCACTATCAATTTTTGTTGATATGTTTTTCTAAATTTATCTTATATAGTCTTCTATCTATCAAATTATACTAGTTATCACTCAATAAGTCTATAAAATTATTTATATTTTGATATGGAAATTTTGAATAATTCGTAGTTGAAATGTACACTTCAGTATTCAGATTATATAAACTATGAATTATTCAAGATATAATATATCCAAGTATAAATAATTTTACTGGCATATTGAGTGATGAATTTATAGATTATTGAAATTCATCCACTAAAAAAAACAAAACTACAAACTTTGTTCTTTTGTATACTAAGATACCCGGCAAAAGAAACATGTAATAGTGATTTTTATTCACAATTCATAGTTTTTATTCATAGAAATATATACTAAATAGAAATATAATTTTATTATATTTCTGAATTATGGATTTGATGGAATTTGGCTTTGAATACTTGCTGTAACCAATTTGAATTATCAGAGAGTTGATAAAAGAAATCATCTTACAGCAGAAATATTTTTGTATCAAGTATTTCTCACTATACTATATTATAATTTACCTTCTTATCAAAAACAATTAAATTGGTTTAAAATGCTATATAGTTTATGAGTGAAATAATTCACAATTCTGTTAATGCTGAATTTCTACTAGTCGGGTTTAAATTACTGCACAAACTTCTATAGTGCACTATAAATTCATGTCATTTTTCTGTGGTATCATTATTTGGAGATGAATTAGAAATTTTTTTGCCATTTTTCTGTGGAATCATCATTTGGAATCCAATTAGCAAAATTCATGTCATTTTTTGTGGAATCATCATATGGAAACTAATTAGAAAATCTTGTCAAATGTAAAACATTGTCATCAGTTTTTGTGCTTTAAATCATCATCATTTTTATTAATTTATTTTTATTTATGGAACCTTTTATTTATTTTATTTATGCAACCTTTAAATTGCTTTGAAAACCAATAAGAGTCTAACATATATATTCTCCATTGCTCAATGATTCAGCTGATGATCATGAAAGGAAGCGTATGGCCCGACGTGTATTCAAATCAGAATCATCGGGACGAGATCTATTAAACTCATGGTTGATGAAAAGGAATAAGATTAAAACCTCAAAACAATTAACGCACAAAAAAGTTTTACAAAAAAATAGTTCTGAATCAGGGAATGAAAGTGTAAGTGAAACCTCACAACTGGAGAGCACCCAAATAGACAACGAGAATGGAAATGATGATACAAATGTATTTACTTGGACTAGACCAAGAATAATGTTAGATATGAACTTTTTGCCACCTTCTCTGCGGGAATTTAAAGAGGAAGACTTTACTGATAGTGATTTTGCACAATGGTGATATGAACTAAATGTGTTGGTGAAATAAACTGTAAATAAATTTTAACTAGAATAAATTATAATTTATATAACATGATTATGGATCTTTATTATAGTTTTATTATTCTGCATATATATAGATACTCTTCTTTTAACTATGTACAGATACAAACATAACTTTACTGAAGAGTAGATCTGTGATTTAGGTTTGACTCCAAAATTACAATAGTATATGCCTGGATTAATTTATTAATTGTTAATAATTAGTTTATAATTTTGTTTAATCAATGGATTGAGTTTAATATTATCGAAAAGGATTAGTACAATATTATAAGTCAAGCTTCTATCTGGGAGCAAATACAGTTTGGAAGAAATTTGAGAAGAAAGGGCAAGGGCACAAATTTTTGGATTTGAATGAAGGTTTTTAAGATTTAAATACCATTTCAAAACTTGTTGGATGAATGTCTTCAAAGAACATGCTATATTCTTAGCCTTTTGGCACGAATTAGTACAAACTAGTACAAAATGTAGTACAAAATTACTACAAACTAGTACAAATGTAGTTCTACCAATTTTTGCATACATTATTTTTTTATTACAGAACAAACATGTTTTTAGAAAGAAATTGTAGTGTTGACGTGTTTTAATGCAAAATCGGCTTTCTTTTTTCTTTGATTTTGAAACAAAATTAAAAGTGTCTCTCGTTAGTACTATAAAAATGATTTTAATTAGAGAGAATAATTTCATAAGATGAATTTGAAAAACATTGAAATATTTTGAAATGATTTTGAAATTGGAGGAGATTGGCAAAGAAATTTCTAATCTGGATCAACTAAGAACTGCAACTCGAATTGCAATTTGATAGTATAAAGATGATGACAGTGACTGTTTAATCAATAAATATCCGAAGAACAAAGCTTAATTCCCAAATAAATATCGAATGCTAAGAGTATTATTCGAAAAACAAAATTTAATCATCAAACAAAATTTCAAAGCAATGTGTTACTTGGACAAAGCTATGAAGATTTTTATTTTAAAGTATATAGTTTAATTCACAGGCGGTAGCTACGAGTATCAATTGCTACAAGAGAGTTCTTTTCATTGTGGAAAAAAGCAGTTCAGCAAATATTGAACAAATTTTTTGTAAAAGAGGGCTAACTTACGACAAACATTTTCAAAAAGTAGTATTTTCGTAACTCTGGACCTGTCTTTTATCTAGTATCTTAATTCTCTTTGCATCGCGGATTTTTTACGTAATGCACGATGAAAGGGCACGGATGATAATGGTAAGTAATCTAAACCCAAAACTAAGATGAACTCAAAATTTATTTAAATTGATTGCAAGTGTCATTTTGCCTTAAGGCGAGTTGCTTATAACTTTCCAATAAGTATAAATAATTACTCTCATTATAATGAGAATTGAGAATTAGCAACTTTTTACATTGCGACGATTTAAAGTTAAAATTCTGACCCGCTTATTTGGATTCCAAACTTTGATGAATTTTTATAATTAAACTATTTTTTGTAGACCTACAAATTTTCGGTATAATCGTTGAGACCATGAATTCTAAGAATTTTTTTTTATAAAAATGTTTCAATAATTAGGGGATAGGGTAAGTTATAGTAATCGTTAAGGCAGGTACAGCCGTTTCGAAGATACGGGTCAAAAAGTGCCAAAAATGGTAATTCAATATTTGAGAGAACGCAGCGTCCGATTTGAATGAACCAAAAAACATTTGATTTGTATTGATTTTTTGGGAAAGCAGCTCTAACGGTTTCGGAGATTCAATGAAAAAGCGCGAAAAAATGCCATTGTAAGACAAAAATGATCATTAGATATATGCACATCGATTTATCACATATGTTATAAACATTTTAATAAGAAAAAAATTGTTTACTGTTATGCTTTGCTTTATCCGTTATACTGCAACGCGGCGCCCACGCGCTTCGATATTTTGTCTTTACGCAGCTAACGTATCGTAATTGCTTCTAAAAAAGTTTGATATTTCCAAAATATTTCAAAATATAAAAAAAAATCAAATTTTTCAAAAAAGCATTTTTTTAAATTTTTAAATCTGAATATGAACAAGCCAATTAGGTACATACCTGGGAGCCTCCAGTATTTTTTTTAGCTCTCTGTAAGATGTTTATATTAGATCGACTGTCACTACCCCAGAGTGAAATGCCAAAGCTTAATCTCAAAGTAAGTCTTCAAGCTGGAAACGTTTTTTCATTTCTTTTGTAAATTAAAAAATTAAATTTAATCAATGTTTACATATGCTATATGCTCATATTCGATACAAAATAGCAGTTTTTGGATACTGTCTTTGAAACGCCTTCTAAAATAATAAAAATATTTTATAACTTGAAATTAAAACAAACATACTTTTTTTTTTGTAGCTTAAGTATTAGGCAAGTTAAAAAAAATGATTATTGATTCAATAATTTACAGCAAGCTATACAACCACTAATTGAATGTAATTCATATAAATTCTTTGAAGAATTTTGTATTTGGCGATAAGAGCTTTGGCTTTGCAAGCCAGAGTTGAAGATTCTATAGCAACCTCAAACAACATGATATCAAGCGGTAATGATATCAGTTTTCACTTGAAAATATAGCTGCCCTGTGAAACTAATCTCTTTCCAGCAGTTGGCTTATCCATATATCAAATATGGATAAGCCAACCGTTGAGTTGCCTGCTAAAAAGCCAAGTATTCAGTAAGGTATCATCTCATAAGTCCTGATTGGTGTTCAACAATAACAAAAAATAAAATTAATTAATTTCCTGCATATCGCTAACTGTTCATAAGCAACACAAAAGCTCATTCAAATCTGATGTAAATGGTCTGTGAAAAAATACCGTTTCCGTTGTCGAGGCTTGTATAAAAAAATATCTGTTTTTTATATAATGTTTAAATTAAATTGTCACATATTGTCACATAAATATGCATATAACGGAATCTCTCATTTAATATAACATATGGGTTAATGTGCTGTGTCAATTACAGAGGTGTCAATTGTGTCGGGCACGACTCCGAACTTGTCGCCCGGAAGAATAATGAACTTAAGTTCATTTCATCATAATGAAAATTTTCATTATGAATAATAATGAAAATTGTTGTTCATTATGAATAATATGAAATTTTTAAAGTTTAAAGGAAACTCACGTATTATTTGATACAATTACCTACATTTCTAATTTCAATAATTATTATTTATTTACACTTGATGCTCGAGCTCTAACATAGCCAAAATATTTTGTGAAATTAGCCGTTTTTTTAACTTCTCGTAGGGTAAGTTATTGAAATCGCAAAAATATCGAAAATGATTTTGTTTTATATATCTTTACGTTTCAAACCTTTCTGAACATTTTGGCATACCTCATAGAAAATTGATATCTGTGTGTGTGTGTGTGTATAGGTGCGGATACAATTTTTCCTCGACGATTTCGAGAACACAATTCTTGAAACATAAGTTCTAAAACTCACTTATATATTTCAAATAAATAATTTTAACTTCGCATTCAGTTTATATAATTCTTAGAAATACGATTTGATAATTTTAAGTTTTCTCGACGTTTCAAATAATTCTGAATCGAATGAGACCAAATTTGGAAAAAGTACAGATTATTTGCCTTAAGTCGACGTTTTCTCAAAAATGCTTAGACCGATTTCAAAAATTTACAAGCCATTCGATGCATCTCGATGAGGACTAGCGATTCGCACTTTTGTGCGACAATCGGCCGAGCCGTTTCTTTGTAAATAGCAGAAAAGTATAAAAAAATTGTCCACGTTTTAGCCCGCAATTCTGAATCGATTTTAAAAACTCAAAAACCGTTCGAAAGGTATTGGTTGGGAAAGATACTGATTAGTTTTTGGTAAAGATTTGTTAGCACGTGTTTTTGTAATTAACTGTTGAATTTTTTCTTGCGATTGATATCGATATGATAGGTCTTCTAGATCATACTTGAATATTACGGCCATACAACAATTCGTTCAACTTTGAAAATTCGTCAAAGTTTCATTATGAGTAATTTTACTCTTTATTGCTCTTAGAAATGCCAAGTACACCTAGTGTTATAATTTTCTATAAAATGAATTTACAAACCCACGATAGATTTTAGCAGTCTATTTTCAGTATAATTTTACAAATTTTATTTTATAAAAACCATATATAATTGTTTTATATTTTCATATCTGCAATTCCTAAATGGACCGTATCGAATGTAATAAACAAAACTTGGTATTATACAAACTTTATTGCGATGATTTTTTTTAAACAAAATGCTTTAAAAATAAATTATTTAAATAACATGTGAAATAAATAAATTTAAATCTAATACTAATTTGGATAAGGAAATTTAAATTTAAATTACAAACTAGTATAAAAATAATCTACAAACTAGTAATAATTTATAAATAATTATAATGTAAATTCATTACTATAATTGTGATTTGTCAGTATACAATTTGCTAATTAGATGTAAAATATATAAATAGCAAATGCATAGTGACTTTTGTACGAGATAAATTTTAACAAAATTGAAAATATTTTGTAAACTTATCTCCCTTAGATAAAAAATACCCTCTCTTCGTCAATGATAAACTAAAAGTCTTAGCATACATATGGTGTTATAGATTTTACTCTTCTGTACAAAATTCGCAAATTAACGCTATATCAATAACTCATGAATTTTAAATTAAATTTCTGTATTCGAAAATTTCAAGCAGTTTATATAGCGTATTAATCATCATACCATGAAAATATTTCTTATCATTTTTCTTCAAAATAATATTGGCAGTCATAAAGTGTTTCATGATTAGACAAAAGGATGACTAAATGATTAAAGTCTAATTATGCTAATGCACGTTGTATCAGATTGCTAAAATTGGTGTCAATAACCATATAATATTACAGATTGGCAGTCACTTTTATGATAACTATTAATCATCCAGATCAGTTTTCCCAACGTGATGTCCATGCCTCTTAAAGAAAATTGAATATTTACGGCAAAAAATCCAAAATGCTATAAGGCTACACCACTTTAACCCTTAGGATGACAAATTGAACAAGAAATAGCAAATTTTTAAAAAGTTGCTGACTGATGCATATTATTTATATTGCTTTTTAGAAATGCTAAGGTATGGCATGATCACAAGTTGGGGAACACTGCTCTGAATGATGTGGTTTAATGCCATTGTATGTGTTATAAGATTAGAAAAATTCAAAAACAGTTTTTGGAGGTTGAAATTTTTTTATGGAACCGCAATTTTTTAAAGAAATATTATTATTAGGCAAAGCCTCAAAAAGATTGGAAAACACCGAATAAGTTACAGTTTTTTGCTTTAACTTACTACTTCAACAGTTCTCAATTTTGTATGTGAATATCATTTACACTAAACGATAATATGTAGGCACTTCCAACCAATAATTTTATGTCTTTTAAATTTTATGTCTGCGTATTTTCTAAATATTTCTTAGCCGCTTCAGAAATCATTTTCAAGGCAAAGCCTGCCAAATTCATAACAAACTCATTCCTATTATCATTTTCCGAAAACGCTCTTCCTGGCTTGTAATGCGTCGGATACTGAATCCTATGTCTCGCAATACTCTTAGCAATAATAACTGCTATGTAGATAATAAAATAGATACTAAAATACAATGGAACATACCACAATTTTCTACCAATGTAATAGTACGAATATTTATCAGTATCTCGGTTTTCTTCCTTCATCATCGACGGTGCCATGGTGGTAGCAGGAGGAACGAACTCGAAATGATGATAATCTTCATAATCGTGATGGTGATGGTGATGATCATGGTCATGATCGTGACTAAGATCTGCGCTGAAACCAGGAGGAGGAGTGTAGTATTCGTGTTCACCAAGTGGAGCGTACTGGATCACGTTGTCATGGTGATGGCTGTGATCGTGCATGTTCCTGACTTGATCATCACCGTGATCGTGGTGATGGTGCTCGTGGCTTCCGGCATCGGGCATTGGTGGACTCTGTGGATAAATATCAGCATCATTACTTTTATTGTTAGAGAAAGAAATAAAAAAAAATATTGAACATGTAAAGGAAACTACATTGTACTATGGACTGGTGTTGATCTTGTGCCATAGATTTGAAGGATGAAGTTTTGTTCTAACCTCTAATTGTTACAGGTATTTGACTGTCAACTACACACAACAAATTCGATTTACATTTATGTTAGCAAAATGGGCTTGCTCGTAGGTAAGTGGCTAGAACTACAAGATCCTGGGAACGATTCCACTTTGAGCAGCCTGTTGCCAAGCAGTAGTGACAACGATTTTTACTTGGATATATAGATAGCAATATATTTCCAAGTGAAAATAGCCTTATTACAGAAATTGCAATAATAATTCATCATACAGACATAAGACAACTGTTTGGGTTGCCATTTGTCGAACAGACTAGTACTAAGATAAGTTAGAACAACAACTTTTAGGACTATCAGGTTCTAATTTCAGTTCAAAAATTATAAATAAAACAAATGTTAGTAAAGTAGACTGTATGTGGCGCAAGTTGTAAAGAATTACTTAATTGGAACCTCAAGGTTGTAGGTTCAAATCTAGCTTACTACTTGGTATCAAACCACCTGATATCAAGCAGTTGGAATATCCATTTTTACTTGCAAGTATAAGTGCACTAAATTAAAAATTTGTCATTTGTAGACACATAGACGTTTCTAGGCCAACTATCAAGGTGTTTTCTGAATAATAATTAACAAAATAATTACTTATCATTATTTAGGCATGTTGTACATGTAGATAAAATCCTATATTGACAATTTTGTGATACTACAAACATAATCAAGAATAGAGCTGGCCAGTTGGTCACCTTGGCATGATATCAGGCTGTGGTGATATCAGATTCTCATTTGAAATTATAAATTTGAAGTATGATAGTAAGTAAAAAATTGCCTTTTAGAAGCTTTTTAAAAAATAATAAAAAAGTCCCAAAATCTCTATTCAAGTGTATTAAAAAGATGTAGCAACTATAAAAGGACAAGTACTGCCTTGTCTTTATCAGTTAAAATAACAAAATATTATTTTTAATAATTTTCTCAATGTTCCAAGTCATTCTGAATCGAATGAGACCAAATTTAGAAAAAGTATGTCTGTGTATTCGTATATAAGCCAATTTTGAAATTGCGTTGTTGGAAATCATCAATAGACTTATTCCAAAAGGCTGATTATCAAACATATAAGAACATCGTTTTATCTATAATAAAACTAACATAAATATTGTTCTGGCTTGCACTAACCAGCTGGCCAGTACATAAAATTTACATTACAGCACATATATTACATAGCTACTTCTGAATATACAAACAATTCGTATTTGAACACATAAACAAATATTTTGGTAAAACACATATTTTGGTTTGTTTGAAATTTGCAATACATGTATTGTTTAAAGATTGCACATTTTCAAACATGTGACCAAAAATATCCCACCTAGAATGGAATGTGGGTTAGTAACTATTATTTTGGGGTAAATTGGAACTAATTTGGTAACAAGTTTTTGTTGATGATCAGATACCGGTGCTTTTTCTTCTTCTGGTTTACTTGGAGGTGGTTTCATGACGGTCATTTCGCTCATATCGCTCATACCACCCATATCACTCATATTGCTCATATCGCTCATATTGCCCATATCGTTGTCTTTTTCTGGACTACTATCTTCTGGTTTTTTCTAAATGGTTAATGACAATTTTTATTGAATTTGTCTTTCAGAAATACTAAAATGATACAGAATGCTATTGAAAAAAAATCGCGATAGTTGATTTTTTTCTATTAAAAGTTCCAATAAACAGTTAGATCAGTTGTTCAACCTAAAGAATTACTCTGGTATACTTCGAATTTTACACATATTTTTATATAGTAGTCTTTTTAAAATATTTTTGTATTGGAATTTTATATATAGTCAATCCTACAAAATAAGCTATTTTGATTAAAAGTCTTACAATCTGAATTTGTGATTGGAGCAAATCTATGTTGAAACCTACAATATATGAAATTGTATAAGGTGACCATATTTTTTTATTTCGAATCCGGGAAGGGAACTCCTAGGGGGGGCGTCCATTAATCACGTGAGTGAGTTTTTGAGGATTTTTGGACCCCCCCACCTCCTTGGTGATACAATTACCCCCCCTCCCGCACCAAACATCACGTATATTTTTACTTTTTTAGTTACGTGAAAAAACTGTAAAATTTTGAGTTTTTTTGAAAATATTTGAATTTTTTTTAGAAAAATTTGTTAAAAAATAAATTCACGTTATATCTTACTATACCCCTCGAAATATTTTGTGAATTTTTTTCTAAACCCCCCTCCCCCTAAAAACCTCATGTCATTAATGGACGCCACCCCTAGTTGTAGGAGTTAGTTAATCTTTATAACTTCAATATGTTTCTTTCATTTTTTTTCAGTATTTATGATAAATACTATTTAGGGATATAATAATTACTAGTCTTTTTTGAATGATTTCAATTTTTTTAAGTAGGATACTAAAAAGAACTCTTCCGTTGCTTGTCTGGAATTATTATGTAAATTGGCATGATGTAGATTTGGTAACCAAACTGATCACCGTGAAATATTGGAGGTCCTTAAAAAAGTGGTTTAATTACGAAAATTTATTTAAAGTTTGCATATTAGCAGAGCGCAGTAAACAAAGTTGCTTGGCGCGCAGGTAATTTGCAAACTTCTATGAATTTTTATAATTAAACCAATCTTCATAAACCTATAATATTTTGCTGTGATCAGTTTGTAAACCAAATCTGTCATACCAAGTATCATCAAAATCTCAAACGAGCAATAGAAGGGTTCTCCTTGTGAGTCCAGAGTTTTTTTAGAATTGTCTTCTAAGGCCATCCGTTTACTCTTTAACATTCTTGTCTAATTAACATTAAATAAAATCCTAAATAATTTTCTTTATAATTAACTGTAATTATTTTAACTTTCTTCATTTTATATTCAATTTATTGTATTTTTTCTTTTTTTGCACATATCAATTTTGTATATAAGACAAATTACAAAAAAATAACTGTAACAAGTAATATCGCTGTTAGTGCATTTGTAAGCTTTGTAAAAATAATTCTAGGTGATAAATATTTATAATAAACATTAAAAATAATATCCTTTTGGAAGGAGACTTTAAACGGGACAAAAAAACTGAATTTGCGCCTCGAAAAATTCGGGACAGAAGATGGAAATTCCGGAACGTATGGTCACCTTAAATTATTATTATTTTCAAATTTCTGTTTTTCTTACAAAATATCTAGTAACATTAGTTGATTTTGATGAAAATCTACCTCAGTTTATAGCAATCGAGTAGTATTTTCAGATCATTACAAAATTTTAATAGAATTTTTGGTGGCCTCACAATTGTTGAAAAATTAGGTAACCAATAATTCGAAATTATTAGCGAATTGTTGTAATTTTTATGGCTAGTCGCCAAACATCACATAAAAATGTTTTACGAAAGAAAAAAATATAAGAGTTTATTGTGTTTACATAAAAATAGTTGATCACAAGGAATTGTGCCATATCTAAAATTATATTTTAGATCTTTACTGGATACTTGGTGTGATTTTTCTTTTCCTAAATTATATCAAGTATTTTCATTTTACCTGAGGAGTGTCATCCATGGGTGGTGGTGCCATGTACATCAACGGCATATCCTGCGGCTGTGGTGGTGGTGGCGGAGGCGCAGAATCACCTCCACTTGGTGGTGGTGGCAAATACACTGGCGGACTAGGTGGAGCACCTCCATTCGAAGGAGGAAGGTACACTGGAGCAGAACTTACCACCGGAGCTGGCGGAGCAGGTGCTGGTGCTGGGGCTGGGAATGAGTCAGGAAAACTAGGTTGCGGTTTTACTTTTGGATAACCTTTATGTTTGTTGCCGAAGTTCGGTTGGTATTGGCCCGGAAAGTAGCGGTCTTGGGCTTCTCCTGTTGCTGGTAGATTTTCTTGGCTTCTTGTCATATCGGATAGAGAAAAGTTAGGGTAGTACTTTCTTTGAGGAACGTTGGTGTCCATGCGAGATGGCTTTTGGGCATAAACTACATCTAGGGATCGACTGAAAGCGGTTTCATTTGCTTTTCTGGCTTCGTAAGATCGCACCAACTCACTGTAAAGGAAAAAAATTATGCATAATAGTGCTTCTAAATATATTGTCCATCCATATACATTTATAGAATTTTTTTTAGATTTGTATATGGTGTGTTGGAGCTTGGAATAAACTTCATTGTGAAAAACCCAACACGTTAGAGGCCTCAAGTCTGTTTGAAGCTCAAGACAACTCAAGGATAATAAATTTTATTTGAGGTAATTTATTTTAATTTTGAAGAATGTAAACAAAAACTTAGAAGGATCTTGGCTATTTCTAAAAAAATCTTTTGCATACGTTTCAATATATAATTTTGTCATCATCAGTGTATACAATTTGGAATACTAGCTTAAAGTAGTTACTAATAATAAATGTAAAATAGATCATTGGTACTAAATTTATGTGCAAATGTTATGGCAATGTCATGTTACGCGCCAACTTCCATACATTATGCTACTGAATCATACTGATTACTGTCAAAATATCATGTATTTGCTGTGCATTCAGACGTTCTGCACATAAACTGCAACGTCACTCGTATGTTATGAAGCTGGGTCAGAAACACTCTGTTATCAATGGTTGTTTTTTTGACATTTGTGCGGTTTCTAGGTTAGATTTTCTATCTGACAACCTGAGAAAAACGCCTGACTGCACAGCAACTACATGGCTTTTGTTAATATTTAGAACGAATTAGTATGGAAAGTTCTTCATAAAATAGCCTTGCCATAACATTGTTTTGTTGTGCGGCAGAATCGGTTCATTAGTGTTATGTGCTTGTACCAATGATGTACAATGTATTTATTATTATTTATTGATTGTATGAATCAATATCTATTTTATTCGAGATGTTGGCTTTAGAAATTTACATAGTTCAGAAAGGTTTTTTTATGATCTTTCGTGAAAATGTCAATAAAATTGTTAACACCTAATATTGACATATTTTGGAACTCAGTATTTTGCTCCAATAAAATACTAGCTTAAATAAAATCTCATTCTTAAAATTTTAATGTTTTCCTTACTTTTAACTTTTTTATTTCTAGTACAGAAATACGTTGAAATAATATATATTTTTTATTATTTTGGCAAGTGCACTCTTATTATTTTAGACGTTTATTGTTTTTACTTACAGTAATCAAAATATATTTTTTTAATATTTAAATTTATAATATATTTTATGATTACTGAAAATATGTAGTTTTTTTTTTAAATAGACTATCCCAATGATTATAAAATACTCGCTAATGAATTTATTGGGGAATGTGAACTATATAATTTCATGTCGAAACTGTTTTCAATTACTAAATTAATTTGAAAGACATTTCAATATAAAGCGAAACGTTAATGATTTTTAAATTAGATTTTAAAACAAGTAATTAATTTTATTACATTTACATTTCAAAATCTTTTGATCAGGTTTGTCTATTTCATTTTCAGTAGAAGTGTGTGTGTTAACACACATTTGCGAATCACATTTTTAATAGGATGTGATTTGTAATTGTAAGTTATTGGAGAAAAATGAATTTGATGACTAATATTGAGACAATTAAGCCAAACGATTTATTAAATCAAACCATTTTAGAATTTGCAACCATGTATGTTGCTTTTTGAATTTGCAATTGTACTTGGCATTTTTTTACAGACAACTCAATCTTTTACCATTTAAGATTTGTGATATAAATGTTGCAATATAAGAAGGATAACAAAATTAGTAGTTCACCTCATATTGTTTGTTTTCAATCACTCGAACCATTTTTTAAATGACTGCTAAAAATTTACATAGAACGATAAAAGAACTTTTTGCAAATATCTTCACGTTTTGAAGGTTTCTGAACATTTTAGCATACCTTAGGAATAATGGAAGTGTGTGTGTACTCGTATTTGCAATTTTTCGTCCCCGTTTTCGGGCGCACGAATTAACCGATTTGAAAGGTTTAAAAAACCTGCGGTTCCTATTGATAGGGAGATGTGCTGACTTAGTTTTTAGCAAAGGCAGGTTCAGCCGTTATGGAGATACGGAGCAAAGAGTGCTGAAAATTCAAATAGAGTTTTTGAGAGAACGGAGTATCCGATTTCGATTATCTAAAAAACATTCAATTTGTAATGATTGGGAGAAGAGGTGATTAATTTTTGGCAAAGACAGGTCCAGTCATTTCAAAGATACAGAGCTAAATGTGCAAAAAAGAGCAGAGTTTTTGAGAAAACTGAGCGTCCGATTTGAATGATTCAAAGAACTTCCTGCTTGTTTTAACAAAATAATTGCTTTTGGAAAAAAAATTGTTTAATTTTTTTTTTAATTTTTTTGTATATTGAAAATAATTCAGAATTTATTTTTAATTCTGACTAAAGTTCTAATATACTTTAAACAAATAATTTCAACTTTTCAATTCAGTTCATATAATTCTTATAAATATTAGACAATGTTACAATATTTATAATAATTTATTTGAAAACATTTCGTTACGGTACGGGAAGTTCCAGAAATTTGCCTTAAGGCACGATACCATACACCAGTAGTTAGTGATTTAGTTCTTTCTATATTAAATCTAAACTACATAATTATACATGAACTCATGAAAAATATAATATATTGATCAATTGGCAAATTGGCATGATTACAAGCCCACTAGAGTCACTGTTTAAGGCGCCAATTCTCGCGGTAAAATAGACCATAACAACACTGTGTATACTTGTTTCTTGGTACTAAAAACTGTGAAAATGTTTAGCTAAAACTGTGAAAATGTTTAGCTAAAACTGTGAAAATGTCTATACATAAAACTGTATGTTATAAATAATATCATTCTTTTTTGTGACGTTTGTTCGTTTTCTAGGTTGTTTTATATCCTGATTGCACAGCATATAGATAGCATTTTTACAGATTTTAGTACCAAGAAACAAGTATAACATAGCGTTGCTATAACAATGCCTTGTTATCGTCTATTTTATTGCAGAGTTAGTCCGAAAAATTTTGCTACAAATAATTCTATGAAATATCAAAAAGTTGGTTATGGTAACAAAAGGTAAGGATTCCCAAAGTTGGCAGTACGATAACCTAAGGTAGTACGATATTGGTACGAAAATTTCAAATAAATCCAACTTTGTAGGAGTTACAAAATATGGAATTTTTGTACCGATATAATATTATATATTTCCAGTATGCTTACTCATAAAATGTGAAATAAAAAAAAATATTTTGTAAAAATTTTAGACGCTATATTTTAATCATAGTACAATGATTGAAAAACACTTACACTTACAGTTATACCAAAAATTTCAATCCTCTTAATTTTGTTCAATAAACTCTAGACTCCATTATGTGGATCATAATTTTTTTTCTATTTTAACTTAAAAGAATAATAACATTAATGAAATATAATAAAATTTATAATATTATAATAAAATTTCATTGTACCTCGATTGCTATTTTAGAAGAAATAAAAAAAAAATTTGGAAGAAAAAGTTCTCACACATTACTACGCTATTGAAATTTATCTGCCAGCTCATTTGTGGCTTCATAAAAGTTTATTAAATTTTAAACTTTGAATTTCCCTTCAAATTCTTAACAAATTATAGTACGCACAGGACATTTTTTCTAAGTTTCACCAGCTTCAATATATCATTTTATTATGAAACTCCAATCAAAAAGGAGCAAAATTTAAATTGAATTTATATCTAGCATTAATCTTCAATTACAGTTGCATTAATTACATCATAAAACTATCTCTAACTAAGTTGTTATCTTTTATCTGTTATCTTACCTGGGCAGCCACATGCTCTGCGATCCACTGAAACGCGGCGTTCTGGTGGAGGTCTCATTCACCTCGATTTGTTCACAATTCACGGCGACATTTTTGCACAAACTCAAACATATTAGCAGGTAACAGTACTTTAAATTCACCATTTTGATTTTAAGATGGTTTATAGTTTGTATTCATTAACTAAAAAGTAACGCAGAATGTTATTAATGATGCGGACTTGGAACGTATGAAAAAGTTTTGGTTATGGGACAAAGTAGCAACATGAACTATTGGTCATTAGATATTGTTGATCAACTATGAAAGATACATATTATTTGGTGATATATTCAATATTTTAGATAAAATAGACTTTTTTTATTTGCTTTTATACATTGCAATCTGTTGTTATAAAGAAGAAACAACATTCAGTAATTTTGGTGATATGGATTTTTTAAAGTGTAATTTCAAAACATTATTAACTTTCCGAAGGAGAAATTTATGTTTTCATCAAAAAGTCCGATTCGCTATTTTTATGTTTTCTAGACGTTTCAAGCCATTCTGAATCGAATGAGACCAAATTTGGAAAAAGTATGTATGGGTGTGTAAACAAATTTTTGGGAATCATTATAATGAATTGTTAAAAAAAAATTTTTGGACGATTTTTATGATTTTTTTTGACGGTAGATACCATAGTCTTATAGATCATACTAAAATATTACGGCCCTACGACAAGTCGTTTAATTTTAAAAATTCATCAAAGTTTGAGAAAATGAGTAGTTTTTTTTGACGTTTGCTTAAATTGAAATTAGATGATTTACTTGGTATAACGATAGAGTACTTGGTCTTAATACTAAACCCTCATAGTCCTTCGAAAATTATAAAAATGATTGATTTTTGAAAATTTGCTTTTAGAAAATACACCGAACACGTTAAGTGTTCGTTTGTTATCAATTATGTGTAATGAATACACTCAAATTACTCTTAATCACTCATAAATTAATTTCTTTTTTATTGATTATTTACACATATAGACACATAGATATAAAAATCAAATTATAATTGATTAAATCGATTATCTACAAATATCGAGAAGTTCATGCAACTTGCCTCAAGTTAAAATTCCACTTACAACTAGTTGAACTTATTGACTTCCCGTAGGGCAAGTTACAGTAACATCGAAAATGAAAATTTTTATATATTTTTACGTTTCAGAAGTTTCTGAACATTTTGGCATATCTTAGAAAAAATGGGTGTATGTGTGCGGATACAAATGTTTGTCGACGATTTCGGATCAACCGATTTGAATAATTCAAAAAAATTTCGACCTGTATTGATAAGGAGACGTGCTGATTAGTTTTTGGCAAAGGCAGGTCCAACCGTTCCGAAGATACGGGGCAAAATGTGCCAAAAACGGTAACTCTGTTTTTAAGAGAATGAGAGAATCGGGGCATCCGATTTTAATAATTCAAAAAAAAATACTTATATTGACAAGATAAAGAACTGATTAAATTTTGGGGAAGGCAGGTCTAGCAATTATGGACTCTCAATAAAAATAAGTTAAAATAATGTCATTTGGCGGTCAAAAATTTTTATTGGACATCAAATTATCAGATATAGAAATTTTAATAATGTGTACACATTTTGTATAAATTTTTTTGGGTTCCGTACCAAGACTTTTAATTACGATACGGGAAGTTCCAGCAATTTGGCTTAAGGCACGATGCCATGCACCCCACTAGTTATTATATTATTAGCTGAAGGATGAGGCTGCCTCATTGAGGCACATATAGTTCTCTAAACTTACAATTTAAAATAAATATTACATTTTATTTAGGCGCATTTCTTGTTTATTAATTTAAATAAAAATGATCAACATTGCTTATAAAACTTGTAGTTGTGTCAATGCGAAGTTGAAAATTTTAATCAGAAATTGGTATTACAAATAAAAATGAGAAAAATACTATTACAAATCAATATGAGCTAAATGTATCTGGTTTAATTGAATTTAATGCTAAATATATCTGGTTTAATTGAAAATTTATGGTAATCAATTTTGACTTAAAATTATTTCGACCTAAATATTAACACACGATATGAAAATTTAGATTTTATTTCAGATGATTTAAAAAAAAAAAATCTGTAAAAATTTACGTTGTTTATATTTTCTAAAAAAATTATAATTATTTAACCTGATCCTTTTTTAAATGCACCGATTCGTTTACAGCTAATTTAAGAGCTTTGTTAAGTGTTAAAAGCTATATCATAGTAGTCTTAGCACTCGTTGTTAAACATTATATATTCTATATTATTATGAACTTTGAATACCCAAAAGATTTTTTTTCGCAAAACTTTGATTCAATAAATAGGACCTCAAAGGATTTTTCTTGGCAAAACTTAGATTTAATAAATATGACTTGAAACGATTTTTCTTGGCAAAACTTGGATTCAATGAATAGGACCCCAAAGGATTTTTCTTGGCAAAACTTAGATTTAATAAATAGGACTTAAAACGATTTTTCTTGGCAAAACTTTGTTTCAATGAATAGAACCCCAAAGGATTTTTCTTGGCAAAACTTAGATTTAATAAATAGGATTCGAAACGATTTTTCTTGGCAAAACTTGGATTCAATGAATAGGACCCCAAAGGATTTTTTTTTTGCAAAACTTAGATTTAATAGATAGGACTTGAAACGATTTTTCTTGGCAAAATTTGATTCAATGAATAGAACCCCAAACAATTTTTTTGTCAAAACTTAGAATTATTAAATAGGACCCGAAACAATTTTTCTTGGCAAAACTTAGGCTCAATGAATAGGAGTTTAAGACAGATGTGTTTGCTTACTTTACAAGTATCTCTTCAAACTGATTTTATATCAAAACTGAATTTCACTAAATATTTGCAACTGGTCACTTATTTCACTGATTTTACTTATTTTTAGTAAACTGCCGATGCACAACTGACTGATGGTCGTACGTTGTCGTCGATAAGTAATGAGTGTTTTGAAGAAAAACGGTACCGATCTTTGCGCTGCCATTCGCCTTATTTGCTTTGTAACGGCCCAAAACAATTAGCACCGAAATTAGATCAAACCCACATTTTAATAATACCCATGTATGCACACTTAATAACCGATGGACAGTTGGACACATGCGAAAGGATGAAATATTTCACCTACTCGATGATGAACATGATAATTAAATATTCCAGATCATACTTTTTTGGTGACATTATTACATGCCCCACTAGTAGACTTATGATAGTTTAGATTTTGTTTGAAAATAATTCCATGATAGGTGAGGAATTTGATTGAGGTGACTGAAACCAATAGTTCCCAAAGTGGTCAGTTTGAAATTTTAGTTAAATATTTAAAATTATTGTTTTCCATTATTGGCTTCGCTAAGAGCATTTGGCCATCTACATATATATATTTTTACTTTTATATCCTGTAGATACTATTTGACTTTCTATGTAGGTACGTAACTAAATTACTTTTACTTATTTTAATTTTGTGAGAAGAGATTTTTTATTTTTGCCAGAAAATCCGATTTACTACTAATACTAAACACATAATAATTGTATGTTTTGTCGACGTTCCAAGTGATAATCCCAGTCTGAATCGTACAACCCTAAATTTTAAAAAAGTTTGCATGCGTCAGCCAGAATTTAAAGTTAAATTTACTTTTACATATTTTTTCTTCCTTAAAAGAGGATTTTTTATTTTTGCCAGAAAATCCGGTTGTCTATTGTATGTTTTTTTGACGTTTCTAGTGATAACCCGAGTCTGAATTATTTGACCCTAAATTTGAAAAAAGTTTGCATGCGTGAGCCAATAAATGAAGTTAAAATTATTTTTAATTATTTTAATTTCCTGAAAGGAGAATTTTTTATTTTTGCCAGAAAATCCGATTTTCTAATTGTATGTTTTTTCGATGTTTCAAGCGATGACCCCGGTCTGAATCGTTTGACCCTAGGTTTGAAAAAAGTTTGCGTGCGTGAGCTAAAATTCAAAGTTAAAATTACTTTAACTTATTTTCTCTTTCTTGAAAAAGATTTTTTTATTTTTGCCAGAAAATCCGATTTTCTATTGTATGTTTTTTCGACGTTTCAAATGATAACTCCAATCTGAATCGTTTGACCCTAAATTTGAAAATGTTTGCATACGTGAGCCAAAATTTGAAGTTAAAATTATTTTTAGTTATTTTAGTTTTAGTTATTATTATTGAAAAGAGATTTTTTTATTTTTGCCAGAAAATCCGATTCTCTAATTGTATGTTTTTTCAAGCGAATACCCCAGCCTAAATCGTTTGACTCTAAATTTGAAAAAAAATTGCATGCGTGAGGCAAAATTTGAACATTCATTCATGTTTTCTCAAAAGTGGCTGCTTCAGTTTGAAAAATTTATAAGTCCTTTGATGAAACTCGATAATTACTCACTTTGAATATTTTCGAGCTACGATCAGTCGAGTCGTTTCTTTGGAATTAGTGCAGCTTTTTTTTTCAAAGTCAAAAATTCTGATCGGTTTTTTAAAATTCCAAAACTGTTAGAAATATATCATTTCAGTTAGGAGTCATGGTTAGTTTTTCGTAAAGATTGGCCGGACCATTTCTTCATAATTGCTGAAAAAAGTTTTTGAGCAATTGTAATAAATAAAAAGTGATATAATTCATTGGGTAAATGTAAACTAACTTAGGACATACATCAATTAGTATAATATCAAATCGCAAACGTTTTTATTAGGTTTTTAAAGAGCGTAATTTTTATTTTCAATATAAAGCTTTGAAAATTTTATCGTCGCAATTAAGAGTATCTTAAACTAATTTTTTTATTGATTAAGTTGATTATTTACATATTGGCACGTTCATGTAACTTTACTCAAGGCAAAATTCCACTTACACTATACCTCCAGTTTAATGATTTTGTCACAGGTATATCAGTACTTCATTTACCATTTTTTTTTTGTTTATAACATAATCTGATTTTTTATTGTTATTATTGCCAAATTATCAAACCCATAGAAGACAATAAAACTATATTAAAAAAGCTTTATGGTAATTTGACACTAATTTTTTTAACGTTTGAATAATTTGGTTCTATATTCAAAATGTAGTACTGCTTTTTCAAAATCCCAAAATTGTCAAAGAATTGCTCAACTGTACAATTTATTAATTTGTTTATCACTTCTGATCAATAACTTTTAACCAAGAAAAAAATCAAATTTTAAGTTTCAATTTTAGTTTACAGATTGTCGTGTAATAATTTCAAGATTTTAGTAATTTTGAAAACCTTAATTATTTTCATTTTAATACAATGCACAAAACTTTTCCTAAAGTTAAAAATGAGAAAATCAAACTTGTATATCATTGGTAAAATATTAGGTTGTCAAATATCTCCCTTCCGCTTTTTTGCTCTTGGTTTATAATACAAAAAGGCGGAAGGGAGATATTTGACAACCTTATATATATTAAGTAATAGTAAGCCGAGATGGATTGGGAATCTGTGACCATAGACAATTTATTGTAATTACATATTTTCAAAACGAATATAACATTTCCAATTATTAAGAAAGCAATTTTAGCATAGAGAACATTTTAATAATTTATGGTAATGCTAGTTATGGGTCTATCTTCGTATGAATTGGTAGTAACGAACGTAGTATTATAAATTGGTATTCATATTTTGTCAGTGTTTCCTCAAAATAAATAAGATAAATCTTTATATTTCTAAATTTTATTTTGTAAATTATTATACAAATTGTTTAATAATTGATACAGCATTTGTTTTGTTTTCATGGTTAATAAAAATTTGTATTTCGTATGAAACGTAGTTTTTATGACCCAAATAAACAGAAATGACTCGTAGCATATCATTGTCATAACATTTCTATTTTGTCCGAAAATTGGCCCCTAAATCAGTAAGGTCATAGCTGATTTTCTGATATTTATTTTTGTTGATTTGGGTCATAAAGACTACGTATAATATAAAATAATACAAATTTTTATTAGCCATAAAAACAAAATAAATACTATAACAATTAATAAACAATTTGTATAACAATTTACAAATTAAAATATTCAGAAATATGAAGACTTGTTTTTTACATTTTGGAGCTGCAATGTTAAAATATGAGTGCAGATTTATATTAAATTAAGATGTATTGGGCTAATTATAGACATCTGCCAATATATTTCAAGATTTAGTATCAAGGTCAGTTTCAAACACCGATTTTATGATAAAATCAATGTCAGAGATGTTGATTTTTAGGTAAAGTATAAATTTATTGCGTTACTATTGTATACAACCCTTAAAACAATATATTAAGAAGAAGAGTATAGTGAATTGTAGCTTGTTTATATAAAAATAATATGCATTTTTTTCTGGGCCCGAAATATTATTAAGATAATTCTAAGTCTAATCCTTATTTATATATTCTTGATGGTAATATGTATATTTATTCAAATATACTGCCTTTTACATATGCATATTCAAATGCGTTCAATTAAATTTTTATCGATTTTTAAAACAATTTTAGTAATTTTTCTTTAACAACTGCAAAAAAATGTTAAACAACAACGGTAATAATTTGTGAAAATTAATGTCAAAAATAAATTTTTTGATCATTTATTGATACATATATTGACTAGTTGAATAAAATAATTGAAAGTGAAATTTAGATATTTAGATAAAATTATCAACTGTTTATTTCAAAAATAAAGTTATCGCTTTTAATTAAATCTAAACATTGAGATTTCCAAGAGAATTTTCTCAAACACATTTAAATTAACAGTAAGTATATTTTATCTTATAAAGCTTGGGATTTTCTCAATCTGGAAAATTTTTCTTGATATTCAGTTTGCACTATCGCAAATTAATAAGTATACTACGCATATAAATTTGATTTAGAGATTTCAAAGCCTACATTAATTCGTAGGAATGTAATACTTTGTTTATAGTCGTCATTTATGTTTGTCATGTGTGTAACTGTATATTTATTTTTCCAATTTTCGTGAGTCATTAGATCACCACCTATTTAGCTACAATCTGCTTATTCTTGCAAAACAATAACTCATTTTTTAGTAGTAAAGTTGGTGGACAACTTATTATAAAGATACCAATAAGTCTTAACTACACAGGTTCAAAAAATAAAAAAAGTAGTTATGACCGCTGAACACGAATCTAAAGTCAAAATTGGGGTCAAATGGCAAAAAATTGAAAAAAAATGTGAAAAAACTACAAAATCTCCGACCTAGTAATATTTCTGCATAATAATCAAAATCTCTTAATTTATGTCGTTTCCTAGTTCTTCTCACCTTATTAAGATTGTAGAATTATTCTGTCTACATTACAAAAAACTTTACAAATTTTATAAATATTTAAAAAAACTAAATGTTTTAATGTATCCAAAAAAACTTATGCAATTTTTATTAAAAAACGAATAGCAAACTATCTGCTTTTTAATTTTTTAAGATCGTATAACTTGAAATTCAAAAATAATACAAACCAAATTATTTGAAGCATATATCAGATTTTTAGTTTCCAAAATATTTATTCAAGTTCTATTAAATAATATTTTGAATTACTTCCTCTATTGCCTTTCTCCTCTAAAAACAATAACAATTTTTTTTGAACAAACAAAATTAAAACAATGATGTTTTTAATAAACTTGTTTAATAATAAATATATTCACAATAATGTTTATAATTATACAGAAAACATAGCGGCTATGGAAATATAAAGAATAGCATTCAAATTATCAATAATTTTCTTTATTCAATGAAATGTTTATTATTATCATATTCAATTACATTTTTCATCGGCTCTCTTACTATAATGTGCAATATTGTGCGCAATTAGAGGCCACGAAAAAAAATATAAAAATAAAAATGATTAATGTTTCAAAATAGTTCACACTGTATTACGATTTAATTTGGACTATAGCTATAATAAATTACCTTCACTTTTGAATTGGTTCTATGAATTGACTATTGCGAGATATACAAATGTGTAACTTTAACTATTGGTATAGAATGTTTAGATAATTTAATTATTTCTTGTTTTCATAATATTTCTCAATTATATTTTTATAAATTATTTATGTGATTGACTGAAAAAGTTTGAGATCGATCAATTAATAAATTAATATATATATATATATATATATATATATATATATATATATATTGATCAGAGATGAGCAACATTTAGTCTGCAGTTCACTTTAATGCAGCGATTTTCAACCTGTGTTTCCAAAAACCTATTTTCAAAAATAAAACAAAATTTTTGAAATGATATAAAAAAAAAAAATATTTTTGATGCATGATTTTACATCATATTGCATAGTAATTTGTAGTCTTATGTTGAGTATTTATAAAATTAAATTTTTATTGAAAAAATTATGGGAGGCGCTACAGTTTTTTTATAGAGCAAAGGGGATGCAAAAAAGGTTGGAAACCACTGATTTAATGTTATGTTATGTTAACATTGAAACTATTTTAAGTGTCATCAATAAACCGACCTTTTACAACACTTTTTCCACTATAGATATAAAAATTATCAGAAAAAAAATTCACAAATTAATTTGGACAATAATGTAGCTTGTTGCACATTGGTTGATTTTTTTTTATCTAGAATAGCTTCTCTATAGTTAACAAACTAAAATTTAACAGAAGCACTTATTTTATTTACAAGATTTTATACACGATTCAACAACTTTGACTGCTCGAAAATCTTATTTTTATTGGCTAATAATTAATTCAAGTAATTGTAAACTATGAAATTTTTAAATCATATTTTTAAGTATACACCATAAAATTTTAACCATTCTTATAACCATTATAGCCTTATAAACATAGTTCTATTTTACAAATTTCTCGAGAAATTATCTCTCCACATTTTCTATACAGTGAAAAAACTAATGGTGCATGACATCGTGCTTTAAGGCAAATTTTTGGAACTTTTCTCCTCAAATTTAAAAATTAGATTTTGAGTATAATTAACTTTTTTGAACATTTCTGAAAGTTTTGAGAACATTTGAAAAATTTGAATATTGAAAAAACTGAAAACGGCATTTTCTGAAAATACTAATATTTTTTAAAAACTTACAAATTTTTTGAAAACTTGAATCTTTTTTGTTTTTTTTTCGGTTTTTTTTCTTAACTTTTTGAAATTTCTTGAAAGTTATTGATAACCATTCATGTCGCTTGATCCAGACTGTCGAAAATATATGATTTTATACAGTCGATTTTATCCGCTAGACCTGCCTTTGCAAACATTTGCTTAATTCTTCATTCAGATGTTCAATTCTTCAGCCAAAATGTTCAGAAACCTCTGAAAAGCGAAGATATGCAAAAAAATTATTTTTTATTTTTGATGATTACTATAACTTACAGAAAATTACTGCGCTATTTATACAGCAAAATTTAAAAACATTCTTGAAAAGATATGGCCAAGAATGTAGGAAAGGTTGGGCACTCCCATATAGCTGTTCAATATATATATATATATATATATATATATATATATATATATATATTCAAATTTGTACATGGGAAAAATGTTTTATATTTGAAATAACCTTACCTTGGAAATCTTAAAGTATTCTGTGTATAGCCCGCATGAATACAAATTTGGAAATGCCGTATATGCGTTCACATACATGCATATATACATATACATTTGTAATTATATATATATATATATATGATTTAGTAGTTAATTTTGATGTTGAAATATATGAGTGAGTTCTTGAGGGCGATACATCAAACAAAGAAAAGCCAAAGATTTATAAAATAATCTTTATTTCCAAACGTTTCGACATTCAATTTAATGTCATCATCAGTGGATCTAAAAACAGTATGAAAATTAGCATATCTAGGTAATTATAATATATGTGGATTGGTAAAGTAACTATACAATAAGAGAAAAATTAACAAATAGCAACACTTAACAACAAATCAAATATAAAAGATAGGAAAGGTAGTAGAGACTAGAATTAAATAAATAATTAAAAAGTATAGGCAAAAATATTTAAGTACACTCATATAAACTTACGCATATATACATATATGTACGTACACATATACACACATATACATATATATATATATACATATATATATACATATATATATATACATGCATATATCCATATACACACACATACAAACATATAATACACATATACAAATACAGATACAACAATATATACCTATATATGTACACATATACATGTACGACTATACACATATGAATATACGTATATACATATATGCAACGTGCATGCATATTCACAACGACGTACATGTACATGTATGAACCATACATATACTCATACCTATCTATGTAACTATAGCTATACACGTATACACATACATATACGCATAAACATGTATATACTTAAAAAATATACCTTAAAAATCTCTCAAAACATGTGGTGACTTTTATACATGCCTCGGTACTAGCAAAGTACAGAAGTCGTGGCAGAAATTACATAATTCTACTTACATTTTTGTTCAATAAAACTATCATTTTTCTGTTTACATCATACAAAAAAATTATATAAAAAAATGCATAGTGCTGACAAGTTAGTTGTATAAATGTTAGTGCCAAATCTCTAGTGCTGTGTACACTTCTCTATATGTAACTAACCAACGTAATGTAAGTCCACTTGTATTTTATATGTATTATCCATCTTCATAAATAATTTGTTTGCTTTACATATATACGAGTTTACATATATTGTATGTTTATATATGTATATATATATATATATGTGTATATATATATATATATATATATATGTATTTGTATATATGTATGTATATATATGTACATTGCTTATTTACATGTATGTTTGTATGTATGTGCATATTTATATGTGTATACATGTAGTTATATATACGTATATATGCATGTATGTATGTGTATATATATATATATATGTATATTTGTATATATGTATATATATGTATGCATATATATATATATATATATATATATTTGTGAGCATTTATGTACATATGTATATATATATGTATTGTGTGTATATATATATATATGTATGTATATATATGTATATATATATGTGTGTATATATATGTATATACATGTTTATGCGTATATGTATGTGTATACGTGTATAGCTATAGTTACATAGATAGGTATGAGTATATGTATGGTTCATACATGTACATGTACGTCGTTGTGAATATGCATGCACGTTGCATATATGTATATACGTATATTCATATGTGTATAGTCGTACATGTATATGTGTACATATATAGGTATATATTGTTGTATCTGTATATGTATATGTGTATTATATGTTTGTATGTGTGTGTATATGGATATATGCATGTATATATATATATGTATATATATATGTATATATATATATGTATATGTGTGTATATGTGTACGTACATATATGTATATATGCGTAAGTTTATATGAGTGTACTTAAATATTTTTGCCTATACTTTTTAATTATTTATTTAATTCTAGTCTCTACTACCTTTCCTATCTTTTATATTTGATTTGTTGTTAAGTGTTGCTATTTGTTAATTTTCTCTTATTGTATAGTTACTTTACCAATCCACATATATTATAATTACCTAGATATGCTAATTTTCATACTGTTTTTAGATCCACTGATGATGACATTAAATTGAATGTCGAAACGTTTGGAAATAAAGATTATTTTATAAATCTTTGGCTTTTCTTTGTTTGATGTATCGCCCTCAAGAACTCACTCATATATATATATATATATATATATATGTGTATGTATATAAACATGGGTGAACATGTGTGAATATATTTAGCTAATAATGTATGGGAGAAAATAAAATCTGCTAATAAAAATATAAAATTTTTAAGTATTACAACATAAATAATGATTATTTAAGGAAAACCTGCAATCCTCTCGAAAATATATCTGAGATTTGCAGTTCATCGCAAAAGAAATGTAGAAACATTTCTATTATAATATTATAAACAAAGAATACAATTTGATATTATAAAAAAGACTGCAATTGAAGATATTATACGAACACAATTAACAATAATTGGGTTTATACAAAGTTATAGAAAAGATCACAATTAATGATATTATTTGTACACAATTAATTTCAGAGGTATGATTCCAAATTTTTATACATGCTACTGCAGTGGTTTCCAACCTATGGGGCGCAATACTTGGGGGGGGGGGGGTGTTTTTACAGCTGCTTTCAAAATATTATTTTTAACTAGTGGTGCATAACTTCGTGCCTTAAGGCAAATTGCTGAAACTTTCCATATCAAAAACTAAATTATTGAAAAAAATTTTTGTAAGTTATATCAAAATGTTCAGAAACCTCCGAAACGTAAAAATACCAAAAATTTTTCTAAAAAATAACTTACCCTACGGTACAAAATAAACCAAGTAATTATATGAAAAACTGAATGTATATATATTTACATAATATTTATTTACATTCATGATTGTTATCAAAATTAAGTAGGGGTTGCAATATTTTCTAAAGAAAACGGGGGATGGGAAAACCGCTGTATGAAAACCACTGGAAACCACTGTGCTCCTGTCTATTTAAATATTATTAATGTTAGGTGACTATTTTCTACTATCTTCCGTAGAAGTATATATAATATTTTATTTTTGTGAACTAAAAAGTCTGTTTTTTTTTAAAAAAAAAATGTATTTACTCAATAGATTCACTAAAAATTATTAATAATTGTGTGTTATGTATGTATGTTTGCATGTAAAGTGAGAGACTCTAAAGAATTCCATACTTCCAAAACGTCGATAAAATAGAAAAAATTAAATAAAAAAAACTGTTTAGAAAACACGGATGATTTTCAAGTCAAAGAAATAGTATCTCATTGCTATTAATGAAAAATGTAACCTATATACATACCATATACGTATATATTATATATATATATATATATATATATATATATATATATATATATATATATATTACATACATTGGTTGTGTTTGTAAATACATGTGAGCCTCCTACAAATTGATATTGCTACTTATCCAAGTGTATGTAAGTCTAGACAGGCGGTCATGTGATCAGGACAAACAGCCAATAACTTCTCAAATGTATTTTTAAAACGCAAAATGTGTCCATACATGCATACTTAGAATCCCATATTTACAAGAAATTTATATATTCAACAGTATATATATTTATATATAATATATAATATACATCTATACATGCATCCATACATATATACATTGTGCGCATCGTGAACTCTCTTGGTGTCATTGAAACTATGAAATAATGATAAACAAGAGTCATTGAAATTTTATTTGCATATTTATATATGTGTATATATATATACACACATATATATATATATATATATATATATATATATATATGGGTGTTCCATGGTGTAACGGTTAAGCGCGCTGTCTTGTGTGGTCAGGGTCATGAGTTCAAGGTCACGCTCTGGACAACCTGATATCGTGCAGTATCGATGTCCATTTTCTTTGAAAATATAGATCAACTAATGGTGTATGGTATCGTGCCTTAAAGAAAATTGCTGGAACTTTCCGTAGCGAAAATTAAAGTTCAAAAAGAAAAACAGATTTGTGAGAATTTTGAAAAAATAGAGGTTTTTCGAAAAATCCTATTTCTTATGTTTAGTTTTTTTTTAATTTTTTAGGTCTTTTTTGCGATTAATATAACTTGCTCTACGGGAAGTTAAAAATAGGTTTTGTAATTGAAAATAGCCCATTTCAAGCACTAAGGTTTGAAATGGCAATAGGAAATCTATAACACTAGAGTTCTTAAATCGAGTCCACGTTTTCGGGCGCACGGATCAACCGATTTGAATGGTTCAAAAAACATTCGATTTCTATTGATAGGGAGATGTGCTGATTTAGTTTTTGACAAAGGCAGTTCCAACGGTTAAGGAGATACGGAGCAAAGAGTGCAGAAAATAGATAACGAATTTTGGAGAGAACAGAGCATCCGATTTAAATGAGCATTCAAATTCCACATTCAATTCGTAATGACGGCAAAGTGTTTAGTTTCTGGCAAAGTGTTTAGTTTTCTCACTAACTCGCATGGATCCAAAGTCCATACTGAGGCCGATGAAACTCTGGTGGTCAAAGTTAGTTCTTGTGCTCCCGATGGCCCGGGACTTACCGTATAGGTATGCCGACGAAAGTCCGGTTCAAGACTAGCAAAATGTGATAGCCCCAATGACCCAAGGACTGGATATACTGGATAAGTAAGCGAGCGGAAGACCAGAGTCAGGCAAAAAAAGCTAGTAAATACCATTAGTTTTCAAAGCTGCAATGACCCATCTCGCTTCCCAATGGAGAGTCATTTAGTTAATTTAGTTTAGTTTATTCATGTACGAATGCAGGATTTTACAACATTCTGTTAAATCATCATTTTTTTAAAATGACAACAAAATCAGTAAAGAAGGCTTGATAATATTATGTCTTCATTTTGATAATATTATGTCTTCTTAGAGGTCAGTATCTCAATTTTTTTTGCATGTCTTTCAAGATATTCTCATGAAAAATGAAGCAGTATTAGATACGTTTCTTATACCTATTTTGATGAAATTTTGCTTGTTGATAAACTTCAATTAATTTTCCATGGGCCTATAATAATATGTTGTAAAATTTCTCCCTTCCGCCTTTTTGTATTATAAACCAAGAGCAAAAAAGCGGAAGGGAGATATTTGACAACCTAATATATCAGAAGATATGTTTTAAACATCCATCTGGTCACCTGTGAGGTTTCTGTCCCATGCCAGTAATCCGGGGGATTTTTCATAGACATTACACTACATGGACTGCTAGTCCTCATATGTTTTCCGTTGTATATATTGCTCAAACATAGAAGTGTATGTGACGTCACATGTGTGAGCGAACATTGCCGACGACAACCGCGGACTCTCCCGGTTGATCAAATGTTATATGTCATATGTTACGTGCCTAACATAGTCCTTATAATATATAAACCGATTTCAACAGGTGGATTCGAGTTTATGTACATTTATTTCACAGGGGAAATGTTATCAATGTCACTTCTTACAAAATTCAGCCATCACAATTGCCATTGTATTATCAAAATAATGGCATATGACATATGTCATTTAATCAATCAGAAGAGTTCCGCGATTGTCGACAACGTTCGCTCACCAAGTGACGTCATAGTTCTTTCTGTGAGGTTTTTAGGGGGAGGGTGGGTTTGGCAAAAAATCAAGAAATATCACGTGGGGGAGGGAGGAGTATAGTAAGATATCACGTATATTTATTTTTTAAATATTTTTTTTTAAAAAGTTCAAACATTTTCAAAAAAAAATCAAAAATGTTAGTTTTTTTACGTAACTAAAAATCCTTATGAATTTCTGAATAAAACAGTGTTTAAAAAAAACGCGTGATGTTTGTTTGGTGGGGGAGGGGTGTAAATTTGAATATCACCATGTATCACCAAGGGGGAGGGGGGAGGCCCAAAAGTCCTTAAAATCTCACGAGATTAATGGACGCCCCTTTGTATAAGTATAAGTTCTATGGCTTTTTCTTGGGTCTATGGTGTTTTGGAACTCTACAAACATATCCAATTTCTATTTAAATTCACACAATGATATAATATCGTGTTTTGTTTTTAATTTGAGTCATTTTATGACAATGGCTTATTTATCAGAATTAGCGTATGAAACTATGGTATAGGCTAAACATTTCGCTTTGTTCTCTTATCAATCAGACGGCCACCATATGATAACAATACATACATTCGCACGCAACAGAAGGACAATACAATGTGCATTTGTCAAACTGTCTCTAAATTGTTATTGCAAATTCACACAGCGAAGTTTATTCTGTCGCAATCGCAGAATTCATTTAATTTAGATGTCTCATTGTTGACTCCATAATTCATTTCGAGGCAACATGGAAGCACGAAATGAAACTTTAGAAGGAGAAGCAAGTGCATATTATTGCAAGTGCACATTTACACAATGCACATTTAGGATTCTTTTTTAATAAAAAAATCATGTTGGGTCAATATTGGGGTATTCTAGAGCCAGCGAAAATCGTCCGGAGACAGAGCTGCCTTTCAGACAACCTACTAGGGAGGGAGCCAATTTTACTAGAAAATATTGATTATTGTTTGTTTTCAAATCTTTCTTTTTGGCTTATATGCAATAAATAATAGCATATGATCTCTATAAGAAAAAGGGCAATCACTAAGTTTCCTTTTATTACAAAATGTATCAAATAGATAGGACAAGAATTGCTTTGTCTTTCAAAAAGGCACGAGGTTCAAGAGTATCAGTATTATAACAATAAAATAATATAACTCTCAGTTTTATACAAACAATCATTACAACAATTAAAGAACACATTGAAACACAACATTTAATTATTTTATCAGGTTTTAATTGAGACGCAATCCTGTTTTTCCTAGAAAATTACCAAACATTAACTAGAAAATATTGGTCATTGTTTTTTTTCTAAATCTCCCTTTTTGGCTTATATGCAATAAATATTCACCAGGTTCCCTCCTTTTGCGCTTTCATGGCATGACAAAAAATGTCTAAGAATGTCTATTTTTCCTAGAAAGTTGCCAAACTTTTGGTAACTTTTTGAGCTTTCATGGTAGTAATTAGCATAGTAAAAAAGTTCTAAGGACTTAACACGTAATTCTATTTTTCATAGAAAGTTGATAAACTTTTGGTAATTTTTTGAGCTTTCATAGTAGTAATTAGCATTGTAAAATTTTTTCAAGAACTTAACACGTAATCCTATTTTTCCTAGAAAATTACCAAGCAATAACTACAAAATATTGATCATTGTTTGTTTCTAAATCTCCCTTTTTGGCTTATATGCAATAAATATTATTACTATTAAAAAAGGGCAAACACTAGGTTTCCTTCTTTTGGGTTTTCATGGCAGTAATTAGCATCTTAAAAAATGCCTAAGAATGTTTATTATTCCTAGAAAGTTATCAAACTTTTGGTAACTTTTTGAGATTTCATAGTAGTAATTAGCATTGTAAAAAATTCCTAAAGACTTAACTCTCAATCCTATTTGTACCAGACAGTTATCAAACTTTTTGTAACTTTTTGAGCTTTCATAGTAGTAATTAGCAAATTGAAAAATTTCTAAGCACTGCAATCTTATTTTTCCTAGGAAGTTACCAAATTTTTGGTATTTTTTTGGGCTTTCCTAATAGTAAATAGCATAGTAAAAAAAAAAAAAATTCTAAGGACTTAACACGCAATCCTATTTTTCTTAGAAAGTTACCAAACTTTTGGTATTTTTTTGGGCTTTCACGGTAGTAATTAGCATTGTAAAAAAGTTCTAAGGACTTAACACTGGTTATATCCATACTATAGTAAAAATTTCCAAGGATTTTAGTTCTATTGTAAAAACCGAGCAAAACCTGTGTTTTTCAAATGTGTTTTCATTCTAAATGGACAATGGCTCTACTGCTAATTTTCAGCTAAGGCTAATTAATAATTAAATAATAATTAAGGCTAATATAATTTTATGTTCATTTCCATTGCAGTAAAAATGTTTATCAAGCTAAAATTGTCAAAAGCTTTTTGTGGGGAATGTGAAATCTCAATTTGCTAAGAAAGAATTAGTTTTTCTTCAAATTAATAGATAAAAGCCACTTATTCTTATTCGCATTTTTGTTTAAAATTAAAAGTTTGGTTTAGTTTTAGTTATTTTAAATTATATACCTAAAAAGAAGTTATTTTTTATGGCAAATGAAGAAAAATACTAGTAATATACAATTGAAACCACAACAACCAGCACATGGTCTAAAGTAATTAATTTGTATTCAGATTCATTATTGATCCATGTATAAAGGAAAAAATTAAGTAGGGTCTTGGTTTAAATCCCTTGATAAGTGCAACCTGATATAAAGCAGTAGTCATATCCGTTTTTACTTGAAGATATCAACTATTTCCGAAAAAAAATATTTTGGTGCATTTGACAACCATTGGGTTGCTTTCTAATAGTAGAAAAATACATAGTAACAGTTTTAGATCACAGAGGATATCACAATGATAAAGGATAACCAGTAGTAGGTTATCTTCTAATAGATTTTAATATAATAAATGTAATAAAATAAATATATAACAATTATCAAAGACGGTTGTTTATTACTAGCGTCCATTAATAATAAACCAAAAAATAATTAGTTGTAAGTAGCATTTTGTATACACAAACAGCTCAATCAATAAAAATTGAGATTTAGCTATTTATATAAAATATTAACTGCTTATCTTCGCTCTAACTAAACAAACAATCAAATAATCGAGTTTTAAAAAAATAATGAAATTAGTAATATTAATATCTATGGGTTGAAGTAACCCTTTCATAGAATGCAATTTTTCAGGAACAAAAATGTTTTTATTCAGTTTTCTGAAATAAAAGTGACATTATTTCTTTGCATTCAAGGTTTTGGCCAATTAAAACACCATACTATTTAAAATCTATGTTGCTGCAAATAATATATCTTATAATTAATACGGCAATTATGATAATAACAGTACGGAACCCCCATTCCTACAATTATTATATGATGCGCTATTGTTCTATTGATATGTGTATGTTTTCTTTGACCATACGATACCTGCGATGGTTATGACTCAGGTGTGTATCATTGAAATTAAAAGGAAACAACCGAGAAACAAAGGTCATTTGAGAGATTTCACCGATATACGCATTCATATGTATAAGCACACACTCATATATGTATATTTATTTATATATATATATATATATATATATATATATATATATATATATATATCGTTAACACCATAAAATGTGTCATCTACCAGGAAAGTGAAGTCGAATCATCGATAATGTGTAATTGTATAGAAGCTTCTCCTTTTTGTGATTATAAAACCAATAAAATTATTATTATTAATTAAAATTGCGTTCACTTTGTATTACTGGTTAGAGCTATGAAGTTTCAATCAGAAGAGCTTGATGTCATGCAGTAGTGACATTGATTTTCAATTGGAAATAGCTTTTACCCGGCACTGCTGCATCAATAATAAACAATTTAGTATTACAGAAATTGTAATGATAAATTAATCACATAAAGACAGGGCAACCGTTTGGGTTGCTATCTATAAAATGCTTCGTCGTTTAAGAAGGCTCATAGGATCAGTGTAGTTTTGACTGCTAATAAATAAATATGAAACATTATTCATTTAAGATTACATGCGTTTAAGAAAAATCTGAAATATGAAATTGTCGAAGAAGGAAAAATTCTTTTTCCTGAACTTAAGATTAGATACATGTGCTGAAATAACATTTTCAAATGTCTAATATATACTGCATTTGCTTATAAGGCTCATAAATCAATAAAAAAACATGTTCTAAAAAGTCAAAAACTATGACCTAATAAACGTAAATTACCTAATAAAGGTAATAGGTTGGGTTAAATTGTATGGGGCCAAAAATATGCAAAGAGGCATCTTGCGGTTTTGGTTTTATGGGTGCTCAGAATCTACTATTAAACTAGCAAAATTTTAAATATAGTCTTTTGTCAAATATTCAAGTATTTGTGCAAAATATATAGTATTTTCACACTAACCACAAGCATATGGGTGAGTTTTTGTCGCCTAGAAAACTATTCCAAATTTTTACAAATTGTTACCTCCAGAAGACGCTCAGTCCTAATATTTCTTTCATACATACATATATATGTATATATATATATATATATATATATATATATATATATATACTCATAAAGATACTGTGAGCATATGAATTCTATAATAAGCAAATCGACCAGCCGTGACTCCTTATGCATTCATGGCCAAAAACTTATAAGTGTGTAAGGTTTCATTTATATCCAAACAAATTTATAAATGCATATGACCAGATTTGAATTTCAGACATAATTGCAGTATTTTAAAATATTTTTTTTTATCTATTGAACTATTTTGATTATACAAAATTAGTTTACTAAGAATTTAAATAAATCATAAAAAATATTTCAATACATTTATTACAAGTATCTTGTTGGAGTATTTCTTTTTCAAAATTTAACAAAAATTATTTCGACCAATTTTTGTTTGCAATTTAAAGCTTTGTGCACTTTAATAAGTGCTTCATATGATATCGTATTTACATATTTGTGTTTCTTTTTTGTCACATTGTAGTCGCAGCAATCAGAGCCTTAGGTTCTCGTAACTGTTGGGCTAAAACTTCTTACGTCTTATTTTTAGATGGTATGGATGGTTGATCTATCCATATTTGGTTACTTTATTAATAGAATTTATTTAATAAAGGTAATTTCTTCAATTGGGTGAAGCAATGCCGGAAAGGACTATTTTCACTTACAAACATATTTAAGTTCTATATTCCCAAGTAAAAATTGATATCGCTACTGCTCGATATCGATTGAATTTACGTATGCGCCAAATTCAGCTTCTAATTTATTTCGTCTTTAAATGGAAAATAATCATCAAGAGATCTCTCTATACCTTCAACAGCATATAAGGAAGTACCAATGTATTTTAAAATTCATTACATCAGCCAAATCCTGATCTGAATTTTAAATGTAAAAAAATCACATGTTTTTAGAAACGGCTCCGGTGGAAATGAGCAATACATTTTTTAATATTGCATTTTATGAATGAGCAAAATAACTTTTTTAATATTGAATTTTATTTCATTTTTATATCGACAAATGAAAAAACGAATGAACTTTTCAGAAGGTCTAGCGGTTTCGGAGATCCAATAAAAAATGTAGAAAGAAGCTATTTGACGAACAAAAATGTTCATTAGACATATGCACATCAAATTATCAGATATTTTATAGAGATTTTAATAAGTATAAATTTTGATTACAATTTTATGGGTTCCGTACCAACGTTTAACCGTTAAGCAGCGACGCGGCGCTTGAGCGCTCGATATTTCGTCTCTACGCAGCAAAGCAGCGCTATTACTTTGAAAAGGTTGAAAATTTTCAGGAATTTCAAATAAAATGAAATTTTCTATAAATTTTAATTTTTGCTACGAAAAGTTCCATAAATTTACCTTAAGGCACGACGCCATGCTTCACTATTTATTATTATTATTTATAATACCATTGCACTTAATTTGACCATCTTAATCATAGATAAGTATTAGCTTTTTTTACAATATTGGAAATTATTGAAACTTTCAAGTCTGAGGAGAAATGTAACAGTTCTTTTCGGTATCATGATAAATTTTATAAACCTGAAAGTTGGAACAATTTCTTAAGAAACAAAGTTATACAGTATTGATTTGATTCTTGAATATATTGCTATTCTCAAATTCGTTAATATCAACATACTCTATTAATTTATATAAGCAGTCGTAAATTCAACCCTAAACGTTTAAAAATAGAATTTCATTTTTATTTTATTTTGCGAATAATACAATGTACTCAACACATTACGATGGAATTACACATTTAAAAAATAGTATAATTTTACTTTCTCGTTGTTGACTCAATTGTTGTCAGCGCTCTGTCTAATATAGGAAACGTACATTAAAAGATTGAATGTTTATTAATTCAAGGGTTTAAAATACTCACGTTCATCTCCAAGGCCGGCAAATATATGGAGATAAAATAATTCAAAAATTATTCTAAAATTTATCTAAATGTCGTAACTATCTATCAGGCGCGCTATGCAACATTATATGGAACTTGATACTAGTTGAAAGTGGCAATTTGCCTTAAGGCCAGTGGCAAAAACTTCCCGATAGGTGTAATAATGGACTAATAATTGACTTAAGGGGGTTGTTCTTTTTTTGTTACAAAAAATGCAAGGTATTTGTTTTTGTTTTTTCTCGAAATGTATTTATCATAGAGACATGCGGTTTTTTTTAAACAAAAATTACAAAATCATAGAATATTACGTGATTTTCTTCTTTTCTTTTTGCGCCGTCATTTTTTAACCAGGGGGCGCCAAAGTCGGTCTTGCAAAATCGATCTCTTTTGCGGTGCCACAGATAAATCCGTTGCGCATCGCCCGAAACAAAAAAAAAAAGAAATTACGTTAAAGAAGAAGTTTGTTTCCAGTCCCCCTACCAAAATAAAAGAAAAAAAGCAAGAAGGAAAAAAATGGCAGCTATTTAAAAAAAAGTGTCAAAAAGGGCCATTTTTTGGGGCGAGAAGCTTCGCAAAATTTTTTTGCGTAATGTTATCAAGTTGTTTGAGGTAGGGGGACTCGGTATTGCAGTGGTGAACAAATTAAAAAAAAATGCAAGTCGATCCGACTTGTAGTTTTTGTTTAATTTGTGGCACCGCATTGAAAAAAGTCAATTTGAGAAAAACGTATTTAAAGTTCTTAATATAATGTACTGAATACACCATTTAATTTAATGTACTAAATACACCATGGTGTTCAAAGATGCTGACACATTAAAATGGTCATGTGCATGAGGTATTATAATGAAAAAGATGAATCTGGCATACAATAGCTCGCGGAGCGATAAAAAAAACGCTTTCAGAGGATCATACATATAGAGATATATATATCTATAACTTCGTCAAAAAAATAGATATTGAGATGATTTTTTTTTTAAATGATTCTAAGGGTTTTATCTTTCATAATATCAAAAAATCTCAAAACCGAAACAAAGAAAAATAAAAAAAGAACAACCCCCTTAACCAACCGAAATTGATTTTTAGATATTTAAATAACATTTTCAACTGTTTATTTCGAAAATAAAGTTTTTGCCTGCAATTAAATCTAAACATTGCGATTTCTAATAGAATTTTTTCAAACACATTTAGATTATCTGAGATTATAATATTTATAGTGTGCAGACACATGTGCTTGTTTATCCTAAAATTGTTCCAAAATTAATTTATATAGTTCAACCAATTTTCGTGGGACTGTTTAGTTTAGTTCCATGAAATACATACATCGAAATATTTCTGGAAGTAAAACTTCTTTAGTCCCGACTAGGGTGTAAATCCGTACAACAAATGCAACGAAAGTGCGCTACCGCCAATGATTCGTCATTCTCTCTCGATGAAATCATTTCCATACGGGTCGATTGTGATTAGACGTCGTGTATGTGAATAGAGATCTGTCGTTGTATGCGTACCGGCATCAACGTTGTATGCGTCCCGATATCAACAAAGAAATCGACATAGATAAATAAACGTTTTAAAGTTTCATCGTAGTACAAATCTTGATTTAATGAAAAATGCCTGAATCACAAGAATATTTTTCCCTGTTCCTTGAAAATAGTAAAACAAATCAAACATTTGTGCCGTAAACTAAACGTAAGTTTATTGATTAGAAATTATTTTTATATTATTCAAAGTTTCTATAAATCTTTGAAGTTATTAAAATGGAAAATATTTTTAGGCAAGACAAATAATACAGCTGTTCAAAGAATGAGTTTATATGGCCAGCGAAAAAGTAAAAAAAATACAAGCAGTTAAGGAATGTAATTTTAATTACATGAAGTTCTTAAATACAATTACGTGATGTGTGATGTTGCTAAAACTATATTTGTTTAGGCGTTGTTTAACATAATCCACGATGTGAACGAATATTATATAATTTATTAATCAGCAATTACTTCATTTCTCTAATAAAGGTTCATTTCTAAATGCTAATTACAATGACAAACCGATCATGTCATATTTGTATGACTTTAATTACATTATTGTTTTTTAAATATATTACATATTTTTAATGCTATTATAGATATATAATTTATAATTTATCATTATATAAATGTGTATAATGGTTGGCACTAATAAATGTGTGCATCACGAGTGTTACCATATTACTAATAAACATTATTCAAAAATGTTATATGATGTATTTATTTTTACTTAAATGCCATCTTGTACTATAGCAACTAAGTTTTACTTCAATCGCGTGTGAACCTTAATGGGCATTTTTCACGAAATTGGAGAAGTTTTGTAGACTGTCCGGAAGGAAAAGTTTGTTTTCGCTAGAAAATCAGATTGGCAAATTCTGTTTTCTCAACGTTTCGAGTAATTCTGAATCGAATGAGATCAAGTTTGAAAAAAGTGTGTATGTGATGTGCTATGCGCCAAGTTATGATCTCAAAAACAGCTGCAACGATTACAAAAAATTAAAAGTTAATCGATGTAATTTGAAAATTATTAATTGCAAGTGATTTTATAATGTGTGGTCATCCTTCAATACTTTTAATTGTTTATACACGTGTCAATTTACATATCACATAACCTCATTTAATAAGATGAATAAGAAGTGAGAAATTTACTCGATTTTAGAAACATTACACCCAAATAGTTTAAAACCAATTATTGGTTTTATTATTAGGACTAACTTGAGTATGATAATTACAGAATCATTAAAAATCAATTTATAAATATCCATAATCTCTTATGTACAATAACAGTCCCGTTCGAAATGCGCTTCTAAATGCCGGAAATTTTCTATACGCCAGTATAGGAAATGGTTTAGTAATGCGGAATTGTTGTTTCGTAGTTGCATTCATCGTTCAGGTGGTACAAATGGTCGTAGAATTGATAAAATAATCATATTTTAATATATGACCATATCTTATGTAGAGTAGTACCTATAATGATCAAAATAAGTTTTAACTAGTTGTGTATGGCATCGTGGCTTAAGGCAAATTTCTGGAACTTCTCGTACCGTAACGAAATGATCGAGGAATATTAAATGTTTTCAAATAGATTATTATAAATACTATAACATTGTCTAATATTTATAACAATTATATAAACTGAATTGCAAAGTTGAAATTATTTGTTCAAAGTATAGTAGAACTTTAGTCATAATTAAAATCAAAATCTGAATTATTTTTGAAACATTTTTTTTCCAAAATCAATTATTTTGCTGAAACAAGCAGAAAGTTCTTTGAATCATTCAAATCGCCCTCTCAAAAATTGCTATTTTCTGCGCATTTAGCCTTGTATCTTTATTTATCTTAGACCTGCCTTTGCCAAAAACTAATCACCACTTTTCCGCATCATTTCTTGAATTGAATGTTTCTTGGATCATTCAAATCGGATACTCCGTTCTCCCAAAACCTCGATTTCTATTTTCTGCACTCTTTGCTCCTTATCTTCGAAACGGCTGGACCTGCCTTTGCCAAAAACTAATCAGCACATCTTCCTATTAATAGGAATCGAATGTTTTTTTAACCATTCAAATCGGTTGATCCGTGCGCCCGAAAACGTGGACGAAAAATTGTATCCATACATACATACACACACATTCATTTTTTTACGTATGCCAAAATGTTCAGAAACCTTCAAAACGTGAAGAAATGTGAAAATTTTCAATTTCGATTTTTGGACGATTACAATAACACACCCTACGGAAAATTAATTATTAAAAATGCACTCTATCAATGTGCGAAAGGCACTCTATCAATATGCGGAGTCAAACAAGTCTCTCAAACAATTTTTTTAACAAAAAATCACCCCGAAGTGGCTCGTCGATTATTGCCGAAAACTAATCGTCACGATTCTGAATTGATATCTTTCGAAAGGTTTTTTAATTTTTAACCCTTTCCATTCGGATAAGGAAAATTTCATATAATTCTCGGAATTCGCGAGTGGAAAGGGTTAAAATAGGTTTTGTATATTAGGCTAAAATATGCTAATCCCAAGAAATGGCTGGACCGATCGTCATTCGATTCAAAATGACTTAATTGTCGAACGATTCAAAATGCAAGTCGGAATTTCTGTTGCAAACAAAACCGACTTCTTCAGGAAGTTAAAAATCATAAAAAGGAATAGAGAATTACTTTTATCTTGTCACATTGAAACAAAATTTCTATAAGCAAATCGAATTAAATATACACCATTTTTGCCCTTTTTCAGCAAGTTTATTCATTAAATTATATGGCTGATGATGACTTTAGTTTTCCTGATGTAGCTGCTTCTATGGTAAATCTGGCAAGCCTTTACTAATTTTTAACTTCTTGTGGGGCAAGTTATAGTAATCGCAAAAAATTGAAAATTTTAATTATTTTTGTTTTATATATCTTTACGTTTTAAAAGTTTCTGAACATTTTTATATACCTTAGAAAAAATAGATGTGTGTGTATGTGTGTGTGTGCGAATATAACCGATTTGAATAATTCAAAAAACATTCGATTCGCATTGATAAGGCGGCGTGCTGATTAGTTTTTAGCAAAGGCAGGTCTAGCCGTTCCGAAGATACAAGGCAAAAAGTGCCAAAAACGGTGACTCAGTTTTTAAAAGAACGGATCATCCGATTTTAATAATTCAAAAAACATAATATTTGTGTTGACAAGATGAAAAACTGATTAAATTTTTGGGAAGGCAGGTCCAGCGGTTATAGACTCTCAAAAAAAAACTAAGTTAAAAAAAATTTATTTGGTGGTCAATTACGTTTATTGGACTTATGTACATCAAAATATCACATATTTTATAGAGATTTTTATAATGTGTAAATTTTTTTGGGTTTCGTACTAAGATTTTTAATTACGGTACGGGAAGTTCCAGTAAGTTGCCTTAAGGCACGATGCCATGCATCCCACTAGTTGCTTACATGTGTTGGGGGGCTCGAAATTGATATTTTATATATGGCGGTAGCTACGCCTCTGATATATAAATATATATATATATATATATATATATATATACATGTGTGTGTATGTGCGTGTGTGTACGTTTATGATATAAAGACATTTAACTAGTGTAAACTTAAAAAATAAACATTCATATTATCAGTCCGTTATGGCGTGATGGCCAGTATCTGATAAAGTAAATATGATATATTTATGTACATATAAATATATATATATATATATATATATATATATATATATACGAATATAAACCCAGAACCGAATTTTTAATTGAAATTGAAATGGAATACAATAGAATACATTTATTGATTATCATTATAATCTATATATTACATAAATTTTCAAGTGTTTTATTTATTGCGTTTCTTTATTGGCCTCGCCACTTTAGCATTTAGCCACTTAATTTTTTTTATTTTACATCCTATTCTATTCAATGCTTTACATTACGTTAGTTTTTATTTAACATAGTTTTTTATGTTTATGTACATATCTATATATTATATATGCTAATCGATTGTTTTATGTTATATTAGTTTTTACATACTTCTTTGTTTTTACAAACTTTTTATATGCTGATCTATTGAATTTTCTACAATTATTTTAGCTTAATATATTTAGTTTTTTCTATCAAAGCTACCATTAATTGTATACAACTTGTGTAAGTTGAACAGCATATATCATATAAATAATTTAAATAGCAGGTATATACATATGACCATACGTCCCGGTTTGGCCGGGACAGTCCCGGATTTTCACCTTGTGTCCCGGGGTTTTCTAAAAACCAATATTTGTCCCGGATTTCCCCGGGTTTTCAAAAAGTATAGGTCAAATTGAAAATTTGCTTTTACTTGATAATAAAGTTGCAACTACCCTTCAAATACCTAAAAATGTTATGTATGTACAACTAGTATGCTTATATGAAAAAGGCGGATTAAAATATCCTCTCACATTCATATTTTTGAACTTCTATTTTAAATTTTACGAGAATTAACCAAAATTGTGAAAATGATTTCTTGACTGTCTGGAATACCTTAAAGCTATTATTTTTAAATAATTATGAAGAAAACTGACCAAAATTTCATCATTGATTTGAAAGCTAAAAAACATATACGTAGATCCAAAAATGTAAGCAAAAAATACAACATGCAATCAAATATAAAGTTTTTAGTCAGGAATTCTGATTAAAAAAAAATTACTTATTTAAAAAAGATAGATTTTTATTGTATTCTTAAATAGTATTTGTTACTTTAAAATCATATTTTTGTTACTAAATATCTAAAAATTACCGTCCCGGTTTTGACTTGAAAAAATATGGTCACCTCAATATATGGTTATTTTACGCAAATAGTGTTTTTTCATTGATTCAATATTATTTTGTCCTTTCTAATAATTCACGTGCTAACAGCATTTTGTAATTCTATTAGTATCATATTCATCTAATTAATGCAGAATTTGCACATCAAGGCTTTAAAACGATACTAATAAAAATCATACAGCGAAACCGTTCAGTCGTGTGCAATTTTTATATTGTATTATATTTCGTCTGTAATTGTTTCTATGAGAATATATATATATATATATATATATATATATATATAATTTAGAAAAATAAACAAACAGCACTAACTAGAAAACTCTTTTTTTGCACTAATTCATTAAATAATATTAATTTTACAAACGTTTCGAGACTAGGTTTGTCTCATCATCAGTGTATTGTAATTTAAAATTTAAAACATGAAAATCTAAACTATATCTTCCAATTTGTTCTTTTTACTAAATGTACGTACCATACGAATTGTAGACGGCTGCAAACCTTCTACTGACTGAAGGTCAACTTGGTGAGTCATGAAATATCAAATAGGGATAGGGCTCAGTTGAAATAGGGCTATTTATTGAGAATAACTGTTTTTAACTGGGATAGGAATAGGGCCCAGTCGCTTACAATTTTACAACAATTTATTTGGAAATTTGAGAATATGTTTTGTTCTTTTTTTTAATCTAAATATCCAATAGTCAAAGTTTCATACACATGACGAGAATACTCGTCAATACTCAAAATTATGCCACAACTATGGCGAGTTTACCAATCAATCACAGTTAACCTGGTTAATATACTTATATTAAGTATTACTTATATTATATATTTTGTGTTTTCTTATTTCAATCATAAAAATTTTAACAAGGTTTGTTGTTTTTCAATAACAACGATTTGGCATGTACAAAAATCAAAAAATATTGAAAAAAAACTTTTTATTTCGACTCTGTGTTTTATTTGCACAAATATACATAAAAAACGCTTCGCATGAGTCACTCATATTCAAACGCGTTAGAAATCACGTTTACTTATAGTCAGAAAAAATTAAAAACTATATTAGTATTCAATTAATAAATTCCGGCTTACATAATTCTGCAAAAAATAAATATGTTGATAAGACTGAAAAATATATGATCATGGGAATTTATTAAATTTTATATATTTTATCTGTAGTCTTACAAGATCATTTAATTGTTAATATAATCTTATCAAGAAGTATAACTCATATATTACCTTTATTAGTTCAAGGCATAATTCTAGGTATAATTGTAACTTGATGTTTAAAAAACTAATATAAAATGTGTGGATGTATTTGTATGGGTTTTAGGAAAGAATCTCCCATTTTTATTTCATCAAGAGGTCAAGTGAACACAAGAGATGAAGACCGCATTATGAACGCCCATGATTTAATTTCACAATGATGTTGCTATATTGCATCAATCAAACAAGACTTTATTTTTGAAAATGAATACTTCTATATATTGTGTGTTTTCAGTGTTGTCATTAACGACAGTGAAATTAAATTTTTCTCAAAAAAAAATCACAGTTTCAGCAATTTGCCCTAAGGAACGATGCCATGCACTACAGATTCGTCTTTTATTTTCCAATAATACACCTGGAATTTTTTTTTAGAACGTTGAGTTGATATTTTTAAGATTACTTGACAAATTAGGCTATTTTAAATACACCTGAAATATTTGAAGAAATTATTATGGGTATGTTTATGAAATATAGAAACTTACTCAAGAATTCTCTCAAAGCTAAATTATTGCAATATATAATTTTGACTTGAAAGACATGGCGACTAAAAAATATTTTTACAGTAAATAATATCGGCGCATTCAGAAATTTTGAAAATCTTACAAATGTCAATTACCATTACAAATAGCATAAAAGGCAAAATATGTCAATAGTATTGTCATCTCTACATGAGATTTTTTTACCTTTTTGGGCGCAGAAGTGGAGAGATTTTGGTATCTTCGTACCTTCTCATGAAAATAAATTTTCAAACTAGAACAATTGATAGGAATTACAGTGGCAAAATTTTAAAATTATCTGATATTTGATTTTACTATTTGCTTGACCCTTCCCATGTGTCTATAGACCACTTCCTCGCTTCAAAATGTTTCCTTATTTTGTGCCTCTTTTAATTCATCGCACTTTATTGAAGTAATACTTCTTTAGGCGCGACTAGGGTGTAAATCCGCACAAATGGAACGGAAGTCCGTTATGGCAGAACAGTACGTCATTCGCTTTTGATGATATCATATCAATACGAGTCGATTGTGATTAGTCGTCGTGTATGTGAATAGAGATCTGTCGTTGTATGCGTACCGGCATCAACGTTGTATGCGTTCCGATATAAACAAGGAAATCGGCATAGATAAATAAACATTTTAAAGTTACATCGTAGTACAAACCTTGATTTAATGAACAATGCCTGAATCAGAAGAATATATTACCATGTTTCTTGAAAATATCAATAAGATTAATGATTAGCGAGTGTGTTGATTAGAAATTAATTATATATTCGTAGTTTCTATAAATCTTTGAAGTTATCAAAATGGAAAATATTTTTTAGGCAACACAGATATTATAGCTGTTCAAAGAATGAGATTATATCGCCAGCGAAAAAGTAAAAACAATACCATCAGTCAATGAATGGATGTTAATTTTAATTACATGAAGTTCTTCAAACACAATTCCATGATGAGTGAAATTGCGAAAACAATATTTGTTTAGACCTTGTTTAACATAATGCACTATGTGAACGAATATTATAGAATTTATCAATCAGCAATTACTTCATTTCTCTAATGAAGATTCATTTCTAAATGCTAATTACAATGACAAACCGATCATGTCATATTTGAATTATGGCTTTAATTACATTATTGTTTTAAAATATTATACATATTTTTAATGCTATTATAAATATATAATTTATAATTTATCATTATATAAATGTGTATAATGGTTGATACTAATAAATGTGTGCCTCATGAGTGTTACCATATTGCTAATAAACATTATTCAAAATTGTTATATGATGCATTTATTTTTATCTAAATGCAACCATGTACAGTAGCAAATTGAATCAGATTGAAGTTTTACTTCAATCGCGTGTGATCCTTACGCACACTCTTTTTTTTTGCTTAAGAAGTTTGTCGTATGTATACTTCTCTGCCCTATCCTGATCTTATCCTTGTGGAAGGCACACTATATTCCGGTTTCAATTAAGATCCAATAAGGATCCTGTCCAGTATTGTTTTCTTCTTACATTTTCCATCCCGCATAGTTCGAGACCAAGCTATAGTGATATCAGTTTTCATTCGCAAATATAGCGCGAAATATGGTTTCAATTGGCTTAAAGAACATTTGCCTGACAGTTTTCTTGGTGGTTCAATAGATGACCTCTTGGCTGGTGTAATAGACACGAAGCCCTCAGTGCATTAATAATTCGATACCATGCTATTTGATACGTGCAGGTGTACCAAGATCGAAACAATGCACTTTTATGATTTATTCGAGTAATATGCAACCGAACACGAATGTTTTGATAAGTTGGTCTCGTTGTGTTGGTGGCAGTGCGTCTATAAATATAGACACTTGTTTGTATTAACTGTTGCTTCGGAATTATGTGCCTGCACTGCTCTATTCGCTTGTGCACATGTGCTACGATATGGTCATGGTACGGCTCTATTCTCATTAAATATTTAGTTTAATTGACTATACTCGAAATAGTATAATCTCCTACTTTTTTGTGTTACTGAACGACAGATTTCGGTGTTTGATAGAATGATAATTATAAGTATTTAGGTATATCACTTGATTTTATCGAAAACTATGCGGGCTTCACTGGCGTTCAATAAATATTATAAAAGATACTTAATAAGGTAGAGCAGGGCTTAAAGGACCGCAGGTAAAGAGGTCCATCGCTAATATCTCATGTGAAGTTACGAATATTTTTAACAATATTTGAAAGTAGAGAAAAAAAAATGTATAATCAGCCATCGCCTTGCACTTACAACGTTGCTGTCGGGAAACCGCCATGTGTAAAAATCTATAACAAAAGTATTTTTATTCATTGTTAGTTTTTTTGGCCGTGAGCACTGTTGTTTAATTTACTAGACCCCAAAATAATTTTTAAATATACGTTATATAATTGCGCTTCAAGATGTATTTTTTTTAAGTTAGATGCAACAGTTTTTCATATAACTTCTATAAAAGCTTACATGTTGGTGGGGTAAAAAAGACCAATTGAGCCTTTACCCTAATACAGGTGTGAATAATAATTAATAGTAAATAAAATTAGATGATAATAGATATTATCGGATAATAGTTAGATTTATCAGTAAATTATTTCAAAAGTTATTCCAAGTCTGCTAATGAAGATTTCTGATGCAATACCAGATCAAGGTTACTGCAAGGATACATACTGTAATCTTAGTAAAAAAATGTACCGATAAAATTTATATTTTGCATTGGTTGAACAATATAGCTATCATTTCAAAAAAACTATTTTCAAAATTAAAAATAGAACTTTGGATCTGTTATCCCTCTGGCTGTCCCATCATTCCTCGCCTTTGAGGCAAAAAAAAAACAGATGACAAATTTTAGAACAATAGTACTCATTTTTATAATTAGAGATTAACTGAGAATTTTACTGAAGATAGTACGATAGTTGTTTGATTAAAACGTGTTATGTGTTGTTATGTACTTCATTTGGTTTAGACAGTATAATTATTTGGACAAAGTTGGACTTTGTGCCCTGCCCTATTCTACTGCTTTCATTGCAAATCTTCAGTTTTTTAAAAAAAAAATTCTGACAACGGTCAGACCTATAATCTGTTGTGATGATTTGACTTAACTATGTTTTACAGATGGATCTAAACAGTTGTCCTGTCTTTATATGATAATTTTTTATTACTATGTCTGTAAGAGTAATAAATTTTTTATTGATGCAGCAATGCAAGGGTAAGGACTATATCCTTTTGAAAACATATTGCCATACATATTTCCAAATAAAACCGATGTCACTACTGCTTGACATCAGGCTGCCCAAAACGGTTATCGATTCTGGGACCTCTGATTGAAGTGTCCTATATTTCTAACCATTAATCCAAAGCGAGCACTTTTAGAATAACGACTCTACTTTATTACGAAATATATTTTGAGTCACAATTCAATTATGAAATATATGAGTAATTTTTGTTCTGGTATTCGATCTGGAACCTCTGATTTAAGTGCCCCATATTTCTAACCACTAATCCAATGTGAATACTTCTAGAAAATCGACTCTACTTTATTACAAAATATATTTTGAGTCACAATTCAATTATGAAACATATGAGAAATTTTTGTTTTGTTATTTTATTTTTATTTATTTATGTTTTTTTATATACGATTGATGTGTATATAACTTTCTCGTATTTATTATTTATATTTTAACTAGGTCACGTTAGTTTATGGAAAATGGTAAAAATATAAAATCACATAAAAACAAAATAATAGATCAAGACAAATATATAAATATAAATTTATTTAATTTAACAAAATGCAAGAGCGTTTTAGTGATTATATTAATTCAACAAAATCATTTTTGCAAGTTGTATTTTGCATGTTAATTCTAAATTTAATAAAAAATTACATGTTGGGAAATACTACTATTATTGTATGAATTTGATAGAAAACAGTTTTGATCAGTGCCAAGAAATGTTTGTCAAATTCTTAGAAGAGTGCTTTAGATTCCCACATAAATTTCGGTATTTTATGCATTCACAAAATAGACTACTTGGAGATTTTAGTAATAAAGAAATAACATAATCCTGATTTTCTAACATAATTTTATAATATTATTTTGATACATCATGAAAATAATAATTAAAATCTGATTCGACAAATGTATTGAAAAGGGACTAATTTTTAACACTAGATGTAGTCTGATTGCAATTTGTTTTTTATTACATATTATTTGTTTCCAAAAACAAAAACAACACTTTAAATGCAAAAAGTATATTATTTGAAAAATATATAAAATAGAATCTTCTTTACTATAGCAGAAGATATAGTAAAGAAATATATAAAATAGAATCTTCTCTACTATAGTATGGGATATAGTAGGAAAATATATAAAATAGAATCTTTTCTACTATAGTTGGAGATATAGTAGGAAAATATATAAAATAGAATTTTCTACTATAGTAGGAGATATAGTAGGGAAATATATAAAATAGAATCTTCTCTACTATAGTTAAAGATATAGTAGAAAAATATATTAAAAGAAATTTTAATACTGTATCTCCTACTATAGTAGGAGATACAGTAAGGAAATATATAAAGTAGAATTTTTTTGGAAAGTAGGAAATATCATATGGAAATACATAAGATAAAATCTTTTCTACTATAATATATAATAGGAGATATAGTAGGAAATATATAAAATAGAATCTTTTTTACTATAGCAGAAAATATAGTAGAAAAATATATAAAATAGAATCTTCTCTACTATAATCGGAGATATAAGAGGGAAATATATGAAATAGAATCTTCTCTACTATAGTAAGAGATATAGTAGGGAATTATATAAAATTGAATCTTCTCTACAATAGTACGAGATATAGTAGAGAAATTTATAAAATAGAATCTTTGCTACTCATTAATTATTTAAAACTAACTTTTTCATGATCCATGTAAATATCACTTACTTCTCAAGTTCAATAATATGTAAAAAGAATAATGTTGATCAACCCACCAAATGCCATGATTACGCCCACATTAACCAATTATATTTAAAATTCATGTAAATATAATATTAGAAACGTAAATCAGATGGGAAACCTATATTTTTATTTGTAATGAACTATTTAAAATTAAATTTTACATTTTCCATCGATTTCTTCCTACATTTTTTATTATTTTTTTGGTACAGATATTGGCTAATCTATCTAAAACCGAGCTCTGGTCAATATAGGCGCAATATTGGTAAAAAAAGGCCCAAGATTCAAATATTTTGCTACGATTCATCCCCAACATCCAGCCACGATTCATTTCTACTACTATTTATTATTTTACTCCATAAATATAACAATGCTTGTAACTTCTACGATTTATAAAAATTAGTTTCAAAAGAAGATATTGGTTTTTACCATATAATTTATTTTCCGAGTGGTTTCTTCCTTTCCAACTATTTTCTGTATGGCCACACTTGTAAATTTATGGGTTTTTTATGTAACATTTTTATCAAACGGTTGTTTGATGAGTCCATGTCACTGCTTTAAGAGTCATGCTCTGAATATAAAATTTTAATAATTTTTTCTTCAAAGTCGAGATTAATCTTGCTCTGAGTAAAATTCTCTTTATAGTAACCACCGTTTTGGCACTGGTAATTATTATCACAGAGTATGTACACCTTTTAATTGAAATGCCTTTTAATAGATTATTATAACTGATAAAAAACTGCATATTAGTGTTTATGAACTAACTTAGTTGTAAAATTGAAAATTATAAAGTAACATAAGACCTAAAGAATATATCTAAGAAGCTCATGTTAAAATTTGAGACTAATCGGTTTAGCCGTTTTGAAATTGGTCACCGACTTTGAAATCACCATTTCGAGAAAACGAGTCCGATTTTGTATGACTTTATTTATTTTACAGGTACTTAAATTGGAAACTAATATAAATTAATAATTTTTTCGAGAGACTCTACAATAACCAAATGAGATCAAATAACAATTATTCACATATTTATATAAGTTTTGATAAGATTTATAAATCGGTATTGGGCATAATCACATCTCAACTTCTAGTTTTTTACTAGTTAATAAGAAGTTTCGGATGATTGCTCTAATATTCAAATTAAAGAAAGTATTTAAACAATTGTCAATTTGCCTTATTATAAACTGTTACCTAAATTATTACTTTAAGTCATAATGTAGTCAGATTTTTAATAGCGTTCAAAACTACCTGTTATTAGACTCTATATTTGCTAACTTATATTCCCAACCAGTTATTTTTTCGAGAAGGCAACCCAATGGTTAACTACTCTTTTCAACTTTTTGTAGGAGAAGTTATAGTAATCGCAAAAAAATCGAAGGTAAAAGTTTTTGCATATCTTTACTTTTCAAACTTTTTTGAACATTTTGGTATAAGTTGGTTAAAATGGCTGTAAGTATGTGTTTGTATGTATGTGTGTATGTAGTATGTATGTGTGATTAGTTATTAATCATTTTTATTTTTCGAATGTTCAGATATGATACGGGAAGTTCCAGCAATTTGCCTTAAGGCACAATGCCATGCACAACTAGTTTAATATTACTATGCTCTATATATTAGATATGTATATCTAATAATGTTGGCTTGTATGTGATGCAGCAATTTCTACGAAAGATTTATAATCTCAAGTGGAAATTTGATGTCATACTGCTTGATATCGAGCTTAGTCGGAGCTCAGGATCAAGCCCGGACTAGTTGATACTAGTCAACGTCCTTATCGGCTACGGCCGGCTCGATTATCTAAATTGTAGAAATTATGATAAGCCAAAATAATAGCCAAAAACTGTAAATAATGGTCATATTAGGCTATAATGATGAATGAAAGATTTATAATCTCAGGTGGAAATTTGATATTATACTGCTTGATATCGAGCATGGTCGAGGTTAGGATCTAGCCTAGGACTAGTTGGTACTACTAGTCTAGTCCTTACCGGTTACGACCGGCTCGATTATCTAAGTTTTAGAAATTATAATAAGCCAAAATAATAGCCAAAAATTTGTAAATGATGGTCATATTTATTAGGCTATAATGATGAATGAAAGATTTGTCATCTCAGGTGGAAATTTGATATACTGCTTGATATCGACCATGGTCGAGGTTAGCATCAAGCCTTGGACTAGTTGGTACTAGTCTACGCTCTTGCCTGCTACCTGCTACGGCTAGCTCGATTATATAAATTGTAGAAAATATGATAAGCCAAAATATTAGCCAAAAATTTGTAAATAATGTTCACATTAAGCTATAACAATTTTTGCATAAAATTTACATGATACCTATATTTGAATCTATGAATCTTGTTTAAGATTTTGCTTAACCATATTACGATACTTGTTATTATTATGACACTCGTAAGTTAGTTTATATTAAAAAGTGAGTGATTTTTTATTTATGATAATAAATTACCTCCACATCCTGACTTTTGCAATTTGAGTAAGTTTCAAGAAAGTTGGCCACAGCTGTTATTGATATGCACACGATCGTCTGGTCGGGCAAATGTATGTACGGAAGTTTGTATTCCCATATAAATGTATAGGTGGCTGATGTATCAACAATCATATATATTAGTGGGAAAGCTAGAGGTATTTCTAGGCAAATATCTATATATTATAAACATATATGTGTTCTTGGCTCATTTGGCACAATAAATATTTCACATGCCAATCGAAATGTTTTACAACCATTTATTTAGAAATGGAAGGTGCGATTGAATAAAATTAAGTTTTTTAACTGTATATTTTAGATTGAGAAAAATTATTAGTTACTTTGGTTGTGGAAGGTCATTAAAAATTTAGGGTTATATGTGTTTTTTTTTTAAATACGCCTTATAAAAAAATAAAAATTGACCAAAAAAAAATCTGTGGAGTGGCCAACCCCTACCACTTGGCTTTATACAAAATATCCCAAAACCTGTCTTGGTATTTACCTAACAATTTCCCAAATTTTCACGGCGATCGGTTTATAATGCATAGCAATTACACATACACACACAGACATACATTCATTTGTATATATATAGAGTAACAAGTATAAATTAAAATATTAAAATAGTTTTTTTTTTTCAATTTATTTTTGTTAATCAAGACATATTAAATAGTGAAATGAGAAACTTATCACTAGTTTTATTACTAGCAAATCTGCATGTCTAATTTGCTTCTAAAATTTATGATTCTAAAATTTATTTTATCACTTGGTTGCTTCATCGCTGACCGAAAAACGTTGATTTTTCAGTTGTAATATATTATAATTATTCTAGTTAAATATAATTATTCTATTACCTACCGTTTAGAGTACCTAGATTGTGACCATTATATTTGCAAATTTTTGGCTATTATTTTAGCTTATCATAATATCCACAATTTAGATAATCGAGTCGGTCGTAACCGGTAAGTACGTAGACCAATACCAATAACCTCGACCATGCTCGATATTAAGCAGTATGATATCAAATTTCCACTTGACAACAATAGAATTATGCAATAGAAATAGGTAAACAATTATTGACTCTAAAAATATTGAATATTGCATATTTTCAAATTGTTTCAATAAACCGATACATATGTGTTGTCTAATTTTTTTTAACCTAAATATAAGTTGTAAATATCAAAACACGTTCCGTATATTCTATATTTTTTCAAAGCATTTAAATGCTGTTTAGTGTTTCCAGCCATTTTATTAATAAACAATTTAATGTCTAATATTTAGCACCAAAGAGGATGTTTATATTTTAGTCAGATTCGATTTGCTAATTTTTTGTTTTTTTATCATTTTTTTATCTGATTTGCTAGTATTATATTCACTTGAAGTAATTATGAAACGTTTGGCACTAAAATTAGTATAAATATATATGTTTGCCTTTGTGAGACACTATTCTTTCATTACAGTTTTTTTTAAAAAAAAACCTAAAATATAAAACTTTAAACTACATAAAAATGCAAGACAATACATTTACATAGACAATACTTGGTTGATACTTCTATTAATAATATGAAACAAAATTTTAGATGACAGTTTCTCAAAAATAAAGCGTTGAATTAAGCGTACTCTCTTGAAAGTAATATATATATAAAAATGTGTGATATATTTATGTATTAGTAAATTTTACTGCTCTCATAATTTACTTAAGTCTTGAAATTTTTAATTTACTAAAAGTGATTTAAGCTTAATTTTAAATCTAAGGCGGCAGATAAAGTTATTGTTAAAATTTATCATCAAAACATTTTGAAATATTTCAATCTACTAATATTTATAATTTTTAGATATTGAATGGGATCTTTTATCTCAGAGTTTTAATTATTATTGCAATATTATTTAATTCTACGTGCAAAAATATTACTCGTATATTAAATGCGTTCTCCAATTATCCAACATTTGTTTAGAAAGAAATAAATCAAATTGTTTCTCTAAAGCCTTTTTCATATATTGAAATATATACTCATATATAAATTACATAATCCGGTCCATTACGTGATGGCCAGATTTTTGACCAAAAAATTCATTGCAAAAATTTAATACAGCATATAAATTATTTATTGATATAAATATAGAGTACGACATATATAAATTTATAATGTATGTGTGTGTAGTATTTTTGAAGTTTAAAGAGATATAATAAAAATTCTTCGAAAATTATGTATTATCTTATAATTAGGTAATTGGAAATTACTGTAACTAATCTATTACAAGTTTATGATTGACTCAATTTCCAACACCCAAAATTAGCCCTCTTTCTTCATACTTTCATAATAATTGATCACATATTAGCAAAGAATATATACTAATTAGATTACTTTATAATTAGTCACATCTCAGAATATAAAAAAAATTAATACCAGCATAATGTAATTGCAGTAATCAACTTCCTTAGGATTAGTTCAAATTTCTATATATCTTTACGTTTCAGAGGTTTTTGAACATTTTGGCATACTTTAGAAACAATGGATGCATTTATGTGTGTGCGTGCATTTTTATGTGCGGATACAATTTTTTGTTAACGCTTTTGAGAGCACTAATCCACCGGTTTAACTGATTACTATTAATGGGGAGACGAGCTGATTAGTCTTTGGCAAAGGCAGGTCCAACCGTTTTGAAGATACGAGGCAAAACGAATGGCAACTCAGTTTTGAGAACGGACTATCCGATTTGAATGATTCAAAAATCATTTCACTTGTATTGATATAATGAATAATTGATCAAATTTTTGGGAAGTTCCAGAGGTTTCAGAGATACAATAAATGTGAAATGTAAAAAAATCCATTTGAAAGACAATAATAATCATTAGACATATGCACAAATAGTGCAAAAAGTTGCAATTTAGTTATATAGAATGGAGTGTCCGATTTGGCTACTTCAAACATCATTTACCTTGTATTGACAGAATGCATAATTGATTAAATTTTTGGAAAAGCTGAGATGCAATTTTTTTTTCAAAATGTCGAAGGGTCTAAATGATCATTATATACATATCAAATCATCAGATGTTTTATAGAGAATTTTGTGATTGCAAATTTTATTTGCATTTCTATGGGTTCCGTACCAAGTTTTATGTTTAATCGTTAGATTGCGACGCAGCGCTTAAGCGCTTTGATATTTTGTATTCAAAACAGCTACCCAGCTCGATTGCTTTGAAAAATACTAATAATTTTTCAAAAATTTTAAAAATTTTCCAAAATATTCAAAACTATCAAACAAGTCGATATTTTTTTTCAAAAAAACTTTAAAGTGTTAAAATATTAAGTAGTGCGAGAAGTTTTAGCAATTTAGAGCTTATTAACTTCCCGTAGGGAAAGTTATTGTAATCGTCCAAAAATCGAAATTGAAAATTTTTACATTTCTCGACGTTTTGAAGGTTTCTGAACATTTTGGCATACCTCAAAATGGATGTGTGTATATGGATACAATTCTTCGGTCACGTTTTCGGGCGCACGGATCAACCGATTTGAATGGTTCAAACAACATTCGATTCCTATTGATAGGGAGATGTGTTGATTAGTTTTTGGCAAAGGCAGGTCCAGCAGTTACTGAGATAAAGAGCAAAGAGTGCAGAATATATTAATCGAGTTTTTGATAGAACGAAGCATCTGATTTGAATGATCTAAAAACAGTCAATTAGTAATGATTGGGAGATATGGTTATTAGTTTTTGACAAAGGCAGGTCCAGTCATTTCGAAGATACAGAGCTAAATGTGCAAAAAATGGCAGTTTTTGAGAGAACTAAGCGTCAGATTTAAATGATTTAAAGAACTTTTGCTTGTTTTAACAAAATAATTGATTTCGGAAAAAAAATACTTTTGTTTCAAAATTTTTTTTCCAATTTTTTTTCAAAAAAAAAATTTTTTTTTGTATGTTGAAACTAATTTATTAAAATTTTATTTTTAATTCTGACTAAAGTTCTAATATACTTTAAACAAATAATTTAAACTTTGCAATTCAGTTTATATAATTCTTAAAAATATTAGACAATGTTACAATATTTATAATAATCTATTTGAAAACATTCAATATTCCTCGAACATTTCTTTACGGTACGGGAAGTTCCAGCAATTTGCCTTAAGGCCAATGCCATACAACCCACTAGTTT
>NW_020539724.1:21940877-21966629 GCF_003426905.1 Ctenocephalides felis | reverse complement strand
GTACGGGAAGTTTCAGCAATTTGCCTTGAGGCACAATGCCATAGACCCTAGTAGTTTTGGAACTAGTTTGAAACTTTATCTATTTATTTTCCATTTAAACATATTTTTCCCCCAGCTCTCCAACAGACTACAGAATGTTATAAATGTATGGGAACATGCTTGAATGTGTGAATCGAAAACAAAACCTCGAGTTTTGCTTATGTTGTCAGTTTATTCGAATAGCTCGCATGGTGCAAACGTCAAATGTTAATTCAATATCTATCTGTTAAATATTAACATTAACCTAACAGTCTGTAAAAAGGAATAATAATATAATAGTGTCGACTTAGGAGAAACTTTGTGCCTTCAGGTGCGTCATCGTCAACAATATGCCGTGTAAGGCAATGAGTCATTACTCCAAGTTCAGGTTATTTGAGGAATAACGGGAAATTTGGAAATATCGTACGATTTGAAAATCGTTTGTGATCAGTCGGTGATTAAAGTTCATAGTGTCGTGATTTAAAGTTCTCAAAAAGTTTTACCAAAGTGTTTTTCTGTGTATGTAAGTATCAAGTCAAGTCTGTATGTCATCAGTCTTAAAGTTGCTGAGTGAGAATTCAACGTAAAACGGTCATGTTTTAACTTGTTTTATTTTCACTCGAAGTTGTTTTTATCGTACACAGTAACGTACGCTTGTATTTTGAAATTGTCAGTTTGTAGCGGGAATTTCTTATTTGTTTTTATGCTTTTATCAATAAATCGACACACATGAGGTGTATAAAATAATATTTTGCTCAATAAACAAAATTCAAGTGGTAAACATCAAAATACGCCTAAAAATAGTAGAATTTCACTAAAGGAGTGTTCATTAATCATGTGAAGTTTAAAGGGAGGGGGAGGAGTTTGGCAAAAAATCACAAAATACCACATGGGGGAGGAGGGTGTATAGTAAATAAAAATATATTACGTGCATTTATTATTTACCTGCATTCTGAAAAAATAAAAAAAAAACAAAATATTTCCAAAAACTTATGATGGATATGCTAATGATTTTTCTAAGTATTAAAAATGCACCTAAGGGTCCATTAATCACGTGATCGATTTTTTACGGATTTTTGAAGCCCTCCTCCTTTTTGGTGATACGTGGTGATATTCAAAATGAACCTCCACTCCCCCGCCAAACATCACGTACATTTTTATTAGTTACAAGAAAAAATTGTAAAATTTTTGATTTTTTTAAAATGTTCAGATTTTTTTTAAAAAATTCTGGTAAAAATATATGCACGTGATATCTTACTATAACCCTTCCTCCCCCACGTGATTTTTTGTCAAACCCCCAAATGTTGTGTGGTGTAAAGGAGGAGGGAAATTTTAAACATCACCAAGGTCAAAGAATCCTTAGAAAATGATCACGTGGTTATAATTATGTTTTTTTTTAGAATTCTGGTAAAAATAAATACACGTGATATTTTGCTATATATTATAATGTACGCCCAGAGAGTGTCAGATCATTTGGAATATTCGGATTACTGGATTATAGTGAACAAGTTATAATTTTTAATATACCATATTGAAAATAGCAACAAAATATTCCAAAATTATGTTTGGCGCTTCGTTATTAGGGGTGTCGGATTAGTGGAGGTGTCGGTCTATCGAAGTGTCGGATTAGAGAGATTCTACGGTATTCCATATTGCGATGTCGGTCATTTGTATCTGACGCTAAAAATTTCTAACTAATCCATGTCAGACATATATGTCTGATACACCACCACATACAACCAAGTTATCATGGCTAATGTGAAAATTTTTATATATTATCATGGCAGCTAACGTGTTGAAGATTTTCTTGATGTTTTCATACAACTATCAATATTTTAATTTTATTATTATTAGAAAATATTATGTCTAATACTTAACTTTTCGAAGACCAAGTTTTTTACCAGAAAATCTGATTTAATAATTTAATTTTATCTCGACGTTGCAAGTCATTCTGAATCGTTTGACATTGTTGTTTTTATGGCTTTATCAATAAATCAATACACACATGTAGTGTATAAAATAATAATTTGTTTAATAACCATAATATTAATAGTAAACATCAGAATACCTTCAAAATTTTATATATTTTTTCAAATCTTAAGTTTTGTTTGATGTTATTGAATTTTTCATGTCACATAATAATTTTATCATTAAATAATAAATGTAATATTTATCTGCGCCAAAATATCGCATTTGCTGATTTTATATTTTCTCGACGTTTCAAGTCATTCTGAATCGTTTGACACTAAAATTAGGTTAAGTATTACATGTGCGTTCATGTGAGCCAAAATTTGACTTTTTGTCAACGTTTTTAGAAAAATAGCTGCATCGATTTTAAAAAGTTAAGTCATTTGATGAAACTCTGACATTTGATAATCTCATTGATTAGTTTTGCGCGATGATCTCCTGAGCCGTTTCTTTATAATCAGCAGATAAGTGTAGTCCAGTCATTATAGTAAGTTCACCTTAGAATTCGAGATACCCAGCTGTAAGTCTGTAAATACTGTATATTGAACACCCTAAATTATCTCAAGACCTACACATGGTAGAGTGTACGCAACATATGTAGGTTTGGAGACAACTTTTAGGGTGTCAATATACATTATTTACAGACTTATAGCTGGAATCTCAAATTCCGAGATTCTTACCTAATTTTAGCTTAAAACTGTTCGAAAAATATCTGTTGCAGTTGGTAATCGTTTGTAAATATTTTTTTAATTTTCTTTTAATTATTTTGATAAGATTTTGTATAATAGAGTATAGCCTAAAATATTATATGCCTACGAAACCTACGTTAAAGTAATGGACCGTAAAATTTCAAAGTTCTATCGTAACAATTTGAAATGTTGCGAAATCTCAATTCTTATTGAATAAGACTAATTACTTATAACGTGAATAAAACTATTTACTTACTTTGAAGCAAAATGACACTTAAACCTAATTACATTTTTGTATAATTTTTAATGTACTGCTTACATCAGTTTTCTCCCAAATTAATGGACAAGAATTTTGTAGAATATGTGTTAATGGTTCAGTACACACCGCCCATAAATCCATATTACATTCTTTTGTGTTATTTTTCAACAAACCTGTTAACTTAAAAAAGGCCAAATTTAATCAGGTTGTACTTTAATTATTACTTAAATTTCAGCCCACACATTGTTTTTCCATATGTTTGCAAAACAGATATTAAAGTTAATATTAGATATTAGAGGAAGTTGCTATGCGATCTTCCACTTTCCAAAAGTAGCCTTTACGCTCAAGTAAACAGAGAAACTTATCACTTTACAAGGATCTTATTTATCAACTTATGATTTTGCTGTTTGTTTTAGCTTCTGGTTGATGTTGGATTTAGTCATGTTCTTGTTTCATTTGCATTTGTTTTCCTGTACTTAATTAATTTATTACTTAACAGACTTAACTAATTTCACAACAAAGGAATTACTGAACCTGATCATCGGATTTGCTAATTTTATATTTCCTCGGCGTTTCAAGCCATTCTTAATCATTTGAGAGTAAAATTGGAAAAAGATTATATGTACGTCTATGTGAACTAAAATTTGACCTTTCGTCAACGTTTTCACAAAAACAGCTGGATTGATTTCAAAAAGTCATCATATTTAAGTTCAATTCAAAATTCAAATCATCGTATTTAAGTTCTGTCTTCTATATAATATGAAAGCATTTTTTTGAATTTTTATATAATTTATATAAAAAAATTATAAACAAATAATATGAATTACACCAACGAGCAATTTATGTCTATGAAATATAATTTTTCTATCAATTGTAGTAATTCCTGTGTTATGTTTTTTTTGCTTGTTTTATTTTTCTTTGTTTAATTTCTATAACAACCATAATTTGAAAAAAATTGATTCACCCAAATTTTGTCAAAATGATGTATAATAAGACTTAAGCCTTGGAGCACATGTTTTTTGAATAAAAAGGATTCGGTTTTGGATTTTTACTTGAAACTTTTGGCTTTTAATCTTTCAATCTTGGCTGTTTTGGCTGTTTGAAATATTAGTCTTTTAGAATATAAACTGGATATTATTCCGAAATATTGACATGGTTATCATAAAGCATTTTCTTTTTAGATTTTTTCTAAACATTTTTCAAGCTGAAGTGATAAATTTTCGTTCTAACATTATCGTTTAAAACATTTAAAATTAGTTCTTAGAAATCGGGCTGATTAGTTTTTGGTGAAGATTTGTTTGAAAATTTTCTTTTGATGATAATTTGGTTAATGATATAGATCATGATATATAGAGTCTTAATGTACATTTTAAAATATTATATGTTTACATAAAATGGTTTAATTGTAAAAAAATCACCAATTATTGTAACTGTGTCAAGATTTCAAAGTTCTATCGTAACAATTTCAAATGTTGCGAAATCTCAATACTTATTGATCACTTTCGATTATATACATAAAATTCAAAAATTCTTTTGTAGTTTCGAAATCAACCTAATTTGTACTTAATATATTACATGTGACTTTTTTAGAAACATTTTTGACACTAATTGAAATATAACCTATTGTTCTTATTTTGAATCTTATTTGCAAAATTTGAAAATTAGATTTTGGGGTCTTACTGAAATTCTATTGTCGTGTCGTTTCATATGGTTGGAATTTTGCATCTTTTTAAAAATTAGTGATTTAACTAAACACTAATTTTAAAGAATCTTACTAAAAATTTGTCAAATTTAATGTGTGTCAAAGGCCCTGAACCTAAAAACCATTAAAAACTTAATATTTGCCTTTGCTTTGCATATTTCCATCATATTGCCAAAATTCTGTTGTAGTTTTGTAATTAGTCTAATTTGTCTTATATATTTTATATATAATTTTTTTCCAAACATTTTTGACACTAATTGAATGATAAAATCATTATAACTAAATTATTATTCTATTTTAATTTTGGATTAGATTGGATGTAAATGTTTTGCATACATACACATACATATACATTTGCTTTAACAGCATTCTTTATTCATTCTTCATTCTTCATTCTTCAGTCTTATTCACTCTTCATTCTTCGTTCTTCATTCTTATTCTCAATATTCTACTTTTGAAAAAATATTTAAAAAATACTCAAGCTTTATTTTAATATTTCGTTTTATAATCCATTCATTTATGAGGCTTATTATAGGATAGGAAGGGAGCACAAAGGTTCAATTTGACTTTGAGCAATTTTAATTTTGAATTAGATTCTCTTTGCAAAATTTGAAAAAACTTGCTGTAATTCTGTTGATTGCTCCGAAATTTTTGGTGTTTTAAAATAATAGATATGTAGTACCAAAATTTTGTCAAATGTAATGTTAGTTGAAGATTCTTAATCCAAAATCAATTAAAAAATGTTTTCTATTGTGAAACCAAAAAGTATCTGTACCTAATTTTTTTTTGAAATATTGTGAGTTTAATTTTTAAATAAGTCTGTATTGTTTATTCATTTTTGTGCACTTCATATATTATTAGTTAAATATACGCATTATTATTATGTTTCAAAGTGTATTGGTTAAGCGCGCTGCCTTGTGTGGACAGGGTCACGAGTACAAGCCCCCGCTTTGGACCACCTGATATCGTGCAGTAGCAATGTCTATTTTCACTAAAAAAATAGATCAACTATACGTTTCCAATTAAAAATAAGCCCATTTTGGGCACCACGGTGTGAAATGGCAATGAAAGATCTCTCACACTATTATTCCCTAAATCGAGTTTAACTCAGCTCCTGTATTATTATACGCATTATTAGAAAATATAACTAAAATGAATAAAAACTTGTATAACACCAGGAAAAAAAATCGCAACGTTTTGTAAAACATTAAAACTGCAACCCGGATATTAAAATTGTGAAATTTATTCCATAATGTACAATATTAATGAGTAAAATGCATAAAAACGACATTTGATAGCACTGAATTAATTTCATAAAGTTTATTTTATTTCAGCATAAAAGTCTTGGTTAAGTAAATGAGTTTGGTGATTATTTTTCTTTCAAGAAGTTATATAAAATATAATTAGTTGTTTAATTTTTTAATGAAATAGTAAATTACAAGTCATTATTATACACCTTGAGGTTTTACTCTAAAAACCAATTGGTTTTTACAACTGACTCATTGATATTTTATTACCACGTGGTTTTACAATGATCATTAAAAAGGCATTTAAATTTTGATAATATTAAAAAACTCTATTAGCATTTTATGTTAATTCTTATACGTAATGTTTTCTTCATTCAAACTTTCAGTTTTATGCTGTTCGGAATCAGTTTATTATTTTAAAGTGGTTTTATATACAATGTATTTTTGTGCTGGTAGTTAGTTCTTAGAAAGTTTATATTGTTATATTATAGAATCAGCTGTTGGACTTCATTAAAAATATATAGACTGTAGTAAGAATTGACGAATGACAATTTTTTAGTTGGTTGAATAATTATTACGAATATTTAATGTAATAATTAATTATTTAATGGATGTAAATGTTTTGCACATACACACACATACATATACTTTAACAACATTCTTCAGTCTTCATAGCTATTCATTCTTCACTCTCCATTCCTATTCATTCTGCATTCTTCATTCCTATTCATTCTTCATTCTTCATTCTCAATTCTTCATTCCTATTCATTCTTCATTATCCATTCCTATTCATTCTTCATTCTCCATTCCTATTCATTCTTCATTCTTCATTTCTATTAATTCTTCATTCTCCATTCCTATTCATTCTTCATTCTTCATTCGTATTCATTTTTTATTCATATTCTTAATATTCTACTTTTAAAAATACTTTTTAGATTTTATTTTCATATTTTGTTTTATAATACATTCATTTATGAGGTTTATTGTACGGTAGGAAGGGGGCACAAAGGTCCAATTTGACTTTGAGTAATTAAATTCTGATAATCAAGCCAATTATAACATAACAAATAACACATCAAATAAATAACTATCTGACTGTGTTCAGTAAAACTTCCAGCTAATAATCCATAAAGAAATGTGTTTTTTGCTGTTTTTCAAAAAAAAAAAAATTACCTGGGCTTTTAAAATGTGACGGCCAGGGGCCAAACAGGCTCAATGTCTTACTTGTAAGTAAGTAATAAGTGATTTTACTAAATAATAGCTACATTATTCATTAATTATCAATTATCATTACCAATCAATGCAAAATATAAATTACATAGGTGCGTTTTTTACAGAGAAAAACGCTGTAAATAACCTTGATCTGGCATTTCGTCAAACGTATACACCAGTTGTGTTAAAATAACTATTTATTTATTTATTTTAACTTAATTTTAACTTAATTCATTATATTTTAATGTTTACACCTTTGCTAGATCTTTTTCCCTCTACTTTCAAATATTGCTGTTAAAAAAATCTCTTTACTAGTTTTTGAGATTTTGTTGGTGGACCATTTTAACCGCGGACCTTTAAGCCCCACTCTATCCTATACAAAATATAAATGAAGATACTTTTAAAAGGTATAACATCAAGTAAAGAAGCAAAATAATTTAAAACATTATTATTTTCATATATAACCATAAATATGCGTGTATAATCATAATAACTAAATAAAAAACAACGTTTTAAAAAGCAATTATTAAAATGTAGTATTGAGAAAGTGAATTCAAATATTTATATATTTAAAATAATTATTTATTTAGTGCATTTAAACATTATATAATCATGCCAAACATTTTAATTTATACAACAGTTTTGAATTAAGTTTTTATTTAAATATTGGCATCATATTTCAATTATTTGCATTTTTAAAAACAAATAATTTCGATAACATCTTGGTTTAAAATAGTTATCATATTTCTTTCAAAGAAGTTAGTCAGTCGTATTTTATTATTTAGATAACATTCATACAATATTTACATTGAATGTATATAATGATGTATAAATAATGATGTAAATTCATTCCCCATATAGGAGTTTCAAGGACAACCTCCTATAACGCGCTTTGTGTCTCCGTATAACGCGTTAAAAAAACGATTTAAGTAAATTTATTATTAAAGAAAATTTGTATTAAAATTATTAAAAAAAAACATTAAAATAGCAATTAATAAAGACATTTTGAAAAATTATATGATATTAAATTGGAAAAATGTGCATCACATAAAAAAGTATATAAAAGCGTTATAAAATTAATCGTATATCTCTATTTCTATTTCAAATTCCTTGAACTAAATGTAATCTTTGGATTCTTTCTGCACTTCAATAAATATTTGGATAAAATTATTATCATAAGGCTTTTGATAATAATTTTATTTGATCAGGTGTCGATAATCGACATTTGGTCAGTTCTGAAGAAATGAGTAGAAAGTGCTTATTGCACACTGCATTTTTTCTTATTAGGCAGTTATATCAGTATGTACACCTACTGGTATCGCCATATAATTGTAAAATGCGATATTGGTATTTTTACAATTAAAAAAATCCAAAAAAAGCCAAACAGATAGACAAGTAGACAAGTTGACAGGTGACCAGTAGACAAGTTGAACAATGAGAAGGTAGATTTTTTTAAATTTAATATAGTAACTGTCTAAAAATATGACATCTAGTAATTTTTTTTATTGATACGAAAAAGGAAGGAGATATCTGTGGTGATCCTAATAGTATTGTTTTTAAGCAGTAGTTAATTTTGAGAACGGTTAAAGTAAAGTAAAATGTAGACAGGTTGACAGGTAGACATATAGACAGGTAAATTGGGTGGAGGAAGGAAGGGTCAGGCAGGCAGGTACAGCTTAGACAAGATACATGTAGACAAGTTGACAGTTGAAATAGGTAAACAAGTAAACTACTACATAGGCAAAATTATATTCAAATCAAATGTTTATTGATAGAATTAATTATTTAAACATATCAAGAAGTTCATGCAACTTGCCTTAGTGAAAAATGCCACTTACACCTAGGTAATTTCATTTTTTCATATTTTACCTTTTCCATATATGAGATGAGATAAGATTTGATATTAAAGATAGTATATAATTAAAAATAATTTGACAGTAAATATAGTAAAATATGAAAAAGATTACATTAGTTTATTAGTAAAATTAGTGAAATGAATCTATTAATAAATGGACAAATAAAACATCTAATAAAAAATATAAGATACTGATGAAAATGTCTAACGCATATTTAATTATTTTTTACAACAACTAATTAATATACTACATTAATTTCACGATATTTATAAATAAAGTTATTTGCTTGTTAATATAACAATTATGTACTTATAGTGTATAACATCACTTGATTTATCATTAAATTTCATAAAATAGTTTCATATATATTTATTCAATATATGATTGGGAATTAAATCAAACAAGTGAAATAATAAAATCAAAATAAATTAATTTTAACAAATTACTGATCAGCGCTATTTGGCCAGTACCTTCTACTTGTTTTTCTATAGTATCAGTTTTGTATTTATTACTATGAGTAGTAGTAATATTAAATCGACTGTATTTATAAAAATTATTATATAAATTGAATATTGAATATACAAAAAGAAATTCGGTCGAGAAATAGAGGAGAAAGTTGTATGTACTTGCTTATTTTCTTCACAAGTGATTATATATAGATAATAGGTTCTTTTATGATGTCTTTTTAAAATTAGTCCCACGCGACTGACTCGTGTAATTTGCTCATATTTGGTAATGTTTCACGAATAAAAAAAAGTTTAACATTAGACAACAAATGAATGACTTGAAAGTATTCATATTTTCCAATTTCAATTCTAGTATGAATTCAAGTTGTTTTAATAAATCTTCTGAGAAAACATCCTAACTTCATATCCATATGTCTATCTTTCCATTTGTCTACTTGTCTTCCTGTCTACCTGTCTACTTGCCTACTTGACAATTACCAAACCACTTCTCATAGGCCTATAATATTTTATGGTGTTCAATTTGACTATCAATTCTATCACCATACGAATGTTTATCAAAATCCCTCAAAATTAAACCTGAGGTTCTTATTGTGAGTTGTTATACTACAGATAAGACTTGTAGAGACTCTCTACTAGAGAGTAATTTGAATCTTTATTCGTAATAAAAGCAAAAAGAAATACCAACTCGTTGTATTATGATAAAATTATGCCAGTATTTAATTATTTTTTTAATTCAAATTTTTGTTACAACTGTATTTTGGTTAAAAAGTTTTGTTGCGTCTAGTAATGCAATTTTAATAATTTTGCTGAAAATACAAAGAAAAATAAAGGATAGTATTTTCAATTAAATGCCTTCTATATGATGACAATATATCACAAGATGAGAATTGAAAATTTATAATATAAATCGAGTACAATATATTCTAAATCTTGAATCCTTTCATTATTTTCTAATATATTATTGTTGCAACAAACATAAGGATTTAAAAGCTTATGGCTACATATAATTATACAGAAATATTTTATTTATTTATTTACTGTCACCTATTTTAAAATTAACTTTAATTCCAATGAATTCATGTAGCAAATTAAATTTCACTTAAGAATTGAACTTAGTATAAAAGTGCTTGAAAAATCATAACTAATATATCGATCTTAATACTCAAATTGCTTGAACTTCCCGTACTGGAATGAAATATTCTAAAAGTTTTAAATATCTTTTGTCTGAATAAAAGTTACTAAATCGGTTGTTCCGTGGTTCGGAAAACGTGGACGAAAAATTTTATCCACAGCATTGTCTTTTGTATACCAAAATGTTCAGAAACCTCTGAACCGTAAAGATATCCAAAAATTTTCATTTTCGATTTTTGGACGATTACTATAGCTTACCCTACGGGAAGTTAAGAAACAAGTTTAGTTTTAGATTAGCCTTACTTCTGAACAAATATCATATACCCAAATTTATTTTATTGAAAATATCTTGGACCTAAATTTATCTTATTACAAAAAGGCGTTATTTTGTAAGAAATTTTAATATATTTCTTAATCTTAACCTCTGATGCGCTTGCTATGCAGCCAGAATTTTATTGTAAACAATAGTTTAATTTGGGAAACTATTATAAACGTCTGATGTACCAAAAATAATTCTAAAGAATATCGCAACTTTTAACCATTTTTAATGGACAATGAGATAGATAACTTTTCGTTCTATTTTTTAGGTAAAACTATAACTTGATACAATTTAATGTCTATATTATTTACTATATACATATTAGATATGTGCATCTAATAGTTTCAATTTGCATGTGATGCAGCAAAGCCTGCGAAAGGATTCTCAGTTTAGATTTTATTTGAAGTCTTTAACTTAAAGTGGAAATTTGATATCAGTCTGCCTGATATCGAGCTAGGCCGAGGTAGAATCCGGGACTAGTTTGAGCTAGTCCAAATCCTTAGCATTGCGATATTCATTCAAATTGTTAATTCCAAATCATGTCCAACTTACATTAAGTTGGCAACTAAGTAAGTGCGGTTTATAGCTTAGATCAGCGATTTCCAATCTGTGGGGCGCGACTGTTATAAGGGGGGCTCATACTTCTGTTTCAAGAAGTTTGAATACTATTATCAAAAATAACCCGACATTTTTGGAACAATATTAAAAAATAAACAAAAAATAATTAGTTTTTATGCATATTTTTACATAATATTGCATTTTAATTTGTAGTCTGATGATATCAGACCAAATCCAATCCAATCCAAAATTAAATTAAATTGAAAGGGGGCGCAACATTTTTTTTTATTAGAGACGAGGGTGCTGAGCAAAAAAGGTGAGGAACCTCGGTCTTAGATGGTTTTTATTGAATTTTATGTTTGCTGGCGTAGTCCAAATTCCTTTTGTTACTGGATAATAGGCAGTTTAGAGGTCCATCACTAGAATAGTTTTTTTATTTATTGCGTAGTTTTCGTTGGACGTTCGTTGAAAGATGGAAAATCAAAGCGAAAATTCTGCAAAGGTAAAAGTACATTTTGAGCTAAACTTTTATGAGCAGTTTTTGGCGATGAAGCCTTAAATATGGCAGTGACAAAATTTTTGGTTTGCCAAATTTCGTTCTGGTGATTTTTCACTCGAAGATGATAAACGCTCTGGTCTTCCAATTGAAGTTGATCACAAAAGAATTGGCTACTTTGGACTCTTACTACTAACAGAATGATCAATTCTGATGAATAAATTAAGCAACTAATGAAATTCATCAATGCAGTTGAACGAAATTGTCCTTAATTGGCAAATCGAAACAGTGATTTATTCCTTCATTGACACCACATATCTTTGGCCATTTGGCAAAAATTATTGGAGTTTAGTTGGTATGTTTTGCCTTATCCACCAGCTTTTTGATCTTGCACCTTCTGATTACTTTTTGTTTTGATCTTTACAAAACTCCTTAAACAACTAAATTTTTTTTTTTTTTTTTTATTCATTTATTATTTTACAGCAATCAGAACAGTACTTATATTCTATGAGCTGCTTTGCTTATATATATAAACTAAAAAGAATAAACTAAATAAGAATAAATAAAAATAATAACATAAAAATAGTAACTAATAATAATAGTAATATATAATAATAGTAAATAATAAAATAATATAATAATACTACAACAAAAAAAAAAATTAAATTAACTTAACTAACATATTTCGATGATTACTCTAAAAAATATAGAAATTGTTCCATTAAACAATTTGCTAGATTAGGATATTATCCATTGGTGATTTACGCTTGAGCCTCCTGGAATGTGGCATCTCAAGCAGTTGTGCAACTATTTTATTTGGATGGGCTTCTAGTTTTTGAAAGTGGTGGACACTGAAGTTTCTTATTACTTCCTCGATATATAAAATATTCAGATCGTCATGTATGGTCTTGTTACTGACGAACCACGGGGCATCAACTATCTGTCTGAGTATTTTTGATTGGGCACGCTGCATTAATGCTATATGAGACTTGCTGGCACATAAACAACTAAATAACTCAATGATTCTGATGGTGTCAAATTGCACCTGATTTAGTTTTTTGTTAATAAAAACCAGAAGTTTTTGGAAAATGAGATAATGATTCTTCTTGAAAGACGAAAAAATGTAATTGATTGAAATGTATATTTGTCTAAAATGCCTTCGATTTTCTAATAAAATCTGCAATTACTTAGTTGCCAACCTAGTATATTTAAATCATGATTCTGTTTAACCAGTTTAGTAGATCTCCAAATTGAAATTAATCAATACGATCAATTGCAAATCTGGACAGATCAGTCGTTGTTTTACTAGTAGTAATAATGTTAATAATACACCAAGAACTTCCTGCTTCTTGCAAAGAAGTATAGCATGAAAACACTTAGTGTTTTCCAATATTTTCATATAAATATCCAATATAGAAATCCTAACGGAAAGTTATTGAAATGAATAGTCATCGATAGAAAGTTGAGTAATCTTGTTTAGTAAATCAGTTTTCGCCTCTCCTAAAAATCCATATATGGTACAACCGCTTTTCCTACGCATCTCATAAAGTATTTATGGACAAGTGTTGTATACAGAGGAAATCCTTGGAACTCTGGTAAATTGTGTAAAACGGGACATGTACATGTCATTATTGAGCTCGATGCTCTCGAAATTATTCAATTGTATTGTTTTTTTAATGGATTTTGAAAGGTTACAATAAATATTCAACGACAGCTCCAAGACGCGAATAAATTGTCAGGAAAACACTCTTGGCTGATCGAATGGTAATTTGTTAAATTTATGCGGTTGAGCCGATTTATTTCTTTTTTAACACAGAACATCTATTAAAACCAAATTTTTGGTTTAAATTGTTTTAAAGAACCTTTATTTAAATATCACGATTCAAATATTCCGCATAAGTCCAATAAACATTGTCATTTATTGTTTTTTAGACAAAATTTATTCTTTATTATTAACTTCCCGAAGTTTGTTTTTATCAAAAAATCCGATTCGCTAATTTTATGTTTACTCGACGTTTCAAGTCATTCTGAATCGAATGAGACCAAATTTGTAAAAAGTATGTGTGTGTGTGTGAACAGATTTTTTGTCGTGAATGCCCGTTTTCTCAAAAACGTCATTCAATGCACCTCGATGAGGACTAGCGTTTCTCAGTTTTGTGCAACGATCGGCTGAGCCCTTTCTTTGTAAATCGCAGGAAACCGAAATTTTTTCGTCCACGTTTTAACCCGCAATTCTGATTCGATTTTAAAAATTCAAAAACCGTTCGAAATATATTGGCTGGAAATCGACCTGATTAATTTAATGGTGAAGATCCATCGGGCCGTTTTCTTCTAATAAAGCGTTGAAAAAAATTTCGACTATTTTTATGATTTTTTTTTTAACGGTAGATACCATAGCCTTATAGATCATACTAAAATATTACGGCCCTACGATAGGGCGTTTAACTTTAAAAATTCGTCAAAGTTTGCAAAAATTTGTATCGTTTTTTGGTATTCGTTAAAATCAGACTTTTCATCGACGTTTTCTCAAAAACGTCTGAACCGATTTCAGAAATTTAAAAGGCATTTGATGAGAACTATCGTTTGTCAGTTTTGTGCGATGATCTTCCGAGCCGTTTCTTCGTAATTTGGAAAAAAAGTGTTAAACTTTTCGTCCACATTTAAGCTTATACTACCGAATCAATTTTAAAAATTCAAAAACTGTTTGAAAGATATTAGTTGGGAATGATTAGTTTTAGGTGAAAATCTACTGAGTCGTTTTCTTGTAATCAACTGTTGAAAATAAAATTTAAGGCGATTTTTATGGAATTTTTTTGGCGATATATATCATGGTCTTATAGAACTTACTGAAATATTACGCCCTTACGACAACAAATTTAATTTTAAAAATTCATCAAAGTTTGAGAAAATGAGTAGTTTTTTTGACGTTTGTTAAAATTAAAATTAGACGATTTACTTGGTATAACGATAGAGTTCTTGGTCTTAATGAACATAAAAAACCATTAAAGTCCTACGGAAGCTGGTTCAATTATAAAAATTATTGATTTGTGGAAATTTGCTTTCAGAAAATACCTCGAGTTAACGTTTTCGTTCATTTTCAATGATGTTTAATAAATCCACTCGAAATACTTTTAATCACTCATAAATTAGTTTATATTTTATTGATCATGTAACTTTCCTCAAGGCAAAATACTAATACCAACTAGTTATAATATATTATTATTCAACATATTTTTGTTATTATTGTGTTATTACAAAATATAATACGATTGTATTACCAAATTTAGTTTAAAATAACCTATTACTAAAATTCATTAATTTTCATTTCAAATTTTGCGCCATTAATTTGAATGCCAAAAGCAGCGCCCTGACGTCTGAGTGTAGGACCCTTTAACTATCTCTTCTGAACAAAATTTATGAAGATATCATATTCTAATATTGTCTATATCAAGGGCGAGCAACCTTTTTAATCCACGGGCCAATTTAAATTTTCAAATTTTTTGGCGGGCCGCACGTAATTTATATATATACTAGCTGACCCGGCAAACGTTTAGCTAAGGAAAATATTTTTAGAAAATCATTAGTATAAGAAATGACTGACTAATTCTGAATGTATAAATATTATTATATTGATAATTTATCCACTGCAACGCTAAAATACTAACATCCACATTGTAATTATGTAATACTGTGAAAAAATCCATTTTTTTGACATTCAAAAACTATATACTTCTTATGCACATCGAGAAATATTTGTACAATTGGATAAGCCTGCAATTCAGATAGTTTTATCGGAGGTAACCATTTTGTTGCCATTTTTAAAATGTTGCAGCGGATAGAGCGGATAAATTTAAGGTTTCTTATAAGTTCAGAAAATTCTTGATCGAATTTCAATTAAAAACGTTCACAAAAAAGGCGATAATAGTTAATTGATCGATTACCGAGCTACATAAAAAATGATTGGGCTACTAAAATGACTATTATAAAATAATAAAAATTTGGAGTTGTGTGTACTTTTCCATTTCGCATAAAAAAATAAAATAAAGAACAAAATTTAAAAAAATTCTTACGGTCATACAAGAAATGATAAAAATAAATTGTTTTTTTTTTTAAATAAAATTGAAGCTTTTTCATAAACTCTGGCAGAAGTCTGATCTAAAATTATGTCAAAAGATTTATTGACTGAGCGCGGGAATAATGTAATTGCAGAAAGTTACAAAATTGCCACAAGAAATTGGTACAAGGTGATAGGTGGTGATTTTTTATGAATTTTTTGGTTAAAATTAGCACAGGTCTACAAAAAGAGTTGCATGAACTGAAGATAAATCTATAGTCAAAATTGGGGCACAAAATATTGAAAAACATTTAAAAACTGGCACAATTTTCAATCTAGATTTTTTTGAATGAATTAGTTATTATCCAGCGACTTTTCTTTTGTGGACCTGTGTAATTGTTCGTGCACATACGTACTTTCAAAAAGAGAATTTATCATAATTTGATTAGCGTTTTTTTTCAAAAGCGAAAATTTCTCAGGGCTGACATAAGGTTTATAAAAAAATTCGATTTTTACTGAAAAAATGCATTTATATTATTTTGCATGTTAAATGACGAAGAAAACATTTACATGAAACAGCTGTCTTGTTAGCTATGAACATTTGGAATCACAATTAAAATTTGTTCACATTTTCTTTTTTTGAATATGAAAAGTGAAAAACAAGATTCTGCAAAAGATATTATTCTTTATTATCAAAATGCCGAAAGGACTATAATTATTATTTCATATCCAAAAACAATTGTAATTCGCTATTTGAGTTGTATTCTCCTTTAAGCATTGCATCACTATTGAGCTAACGTACTTTAGTATTGAAAATCGACATATTCACGATCTATATTGCCAGGAAGTCTTTAAATTTACGATTTTAACCCTCTATAAGATTTACTTATTTGATTATTTGAAATTTAGAAATGCGTTGTTGCTATGTTCTCGGACAAGTTCTTAATTTTTCTTGCAATATTTAGGGCTTGTTAAACTAATATTTAAATAAATTAATATTTATTTTATCAGGAAATGCTATTTCTTCAAACAACGGTTTTTACCAGAATTTGACTGATGACAAAATTAGCCTTTACATCCGTATTCGATAAAATATCTAGAAAAATAATCTGTTGTTGAGAAATGCTTGGCGGGCCGCAGAAAAACAGCCGGCGGGCCGCATGCGGCCCGCGGGCCGCGGGTTGCTCATCCTTGGTCTATATGGTATGTTTAATAAACAATTGACAAACCGATTAGGTACTGTAGATGCTTCTTCAAATCTAGTTGTCCGTAGTTTACCTGTGGGCCATTCAAACATTTGAAGGATATAACGACGTTCAATTGTTTTCTATTGCCAAATTGTCTGAAATATTCCATATCAATAAACATCGTGCTCAGAGTAACTTATTGTTCTTTAGCCGAAATTTATTCTCTATTCTTTACTTAGGTATTAATACCGAGGTTTCGCAAATTTTAGACCCGGCTCAGGGTCATCGTAAACGACTACTCGAGTTTATCGCACTTCGCAATCAGATCTGCGGGCCAAACTTTTTGTCAAATTTTATGCGGGTTTTTAAATTTAATTCTGCTTAACGAGTACCAGCATGAGAAAAAACTTGATTGTTATAAATAGATGTATGATTTTTGTTTTTCTTTTTTCATGAATAATTTGTAATTTGTGTTTTTATTGTGATAGGGCGGTGAATAACATACATCGAACAAACAAGTGAAAATGACAAAAACTATAAAAGTGCTTTCAACGAGTTTGCTGTATTACAAATTTATATCTGGATAATTTCATTTATTGAGGTAAGTTTTAGAATAATTTTTATTTTTAAAAGATTTAATATGACATATTTTTATCTTATAAACTAAGAGGTTTCGTATTTTAATGCGATTTATTTATTTGATGATACCAGTTCAGTCAATCCTCTCACTCCTCTTTGTTTCATTGACTACCAGTTACATAGTCTTTTAATTAAGAAGGAACTATAATAGCATATTTATCAAGGAAAAATTCAACAAATTACAAAAACTATTTTTTTCATAAAGTAAGCACAAAATCCATAGACATTATAACACATATGAACTGCTAGTCCTCATATGTTTTCCGTTATATCTAGTGCTCAAACATAGAAGGGTATGTGACGTCACATGCCTGGGCGAACATTGCCGACGACAATCGCGGACCCTCCAGCTTGAGCAAATGTCATATGTTATATGTTACGTGCCTAACACAGACCTTATGATATATAAACCGATTTTAGCAGGTGGATTAGATTTTATGTTCAAGTATTTTACAGGGAAAAAATTACTAATTTAATTTCTTACAAAACTATCAGCCATCATAATTGCTTATATGCAAATATTAATAATATTTGAATTAAATTAACTATTATATGATAAATATTATTAAATATTAATAATGTCATTTCTTACAAAATTTATCAGCCACAATTGCCATTATATTATTTAAATAAAACGTATGACATATGACTTTTAATCAATCGGGAGTGTTCGGCGATTGTAGTCGGCAATGTTCGCTCAGATATGTGACGTCACATACTTTTTTATGTTTGAGGACTTATTTTGCACTCAACTAACAGTCCATGTAATATAAAGGTCTATGATTTCCGCTGTTAAAAAGTGTCAAAACATAAAAGGCGATAGTGACGTCACAGTATGAACGAGCGTTGCCGAGAACCGTCGAATGTTCTCGATTATCATATAATGGCAAAATCACACGTAAGATAAGGACATACTGAGATGCCAATTTTTAAGAAGGCATGTAACAAATAAATTGGTTAGCCCTCTTTGGGACATCAGCGCATATGCATGAGAACAAACATCGTAATTAACTTTTGCCGGGCTCAGAACGTAAAATGTGCTTTTTGCAATAAATGCAATTTTCTTCTTTTTCCAGTAGATCCTTTGATCAGTTTTAAAAATTATTTTATTTAGAACAAAATGACTTCGCATTATATTGTCCTTAAACACTCCAAAAATGTTCTGTGTGCACTTGTCTTTATTTTGTATTGCTGCGATTCTAAAACTGCAGTTTAGTATAAAAAATTCATTGAAATTTTCTTTGTTGCGTGTGTTAAGCTTTAAGATATGAATATTTAATTATTTTGGCAATTTAGGAATGCTATCTCAGCTAAATCATATATTGGTTCCAACTATATTAAATTATAAATACATTAAATATTACAAGTATATTTTGAACGTTATTGTAAATTTAGAGATGTTAACAAACACTTGATTTTAATCGACTAAAACGATCTTTTGGGAATATTTAATAAAAGTAATTAGAGCAGAAGTTAAAAGACCACCTTTGGCAGGTATTAATTTTCTTTTTCCTTGGCATCGAATGTATTGAACGAAAAAGTCAAATATTCATTTTATCCATTGTATAAGTATGCCACTTTGTCCAAAAGTAAACTTAAATAATCAAAATTCCATCAACACCTGATAATTGCAAAAAATTGATTGTAATCTTTAGTCCTGGTGTAGGGTTAGTGATTCTAATAGCAATAATTTAAAATAACAATAAATAAGTTGTCAAAAAACATTAAAAATCCATCTTCAAAATAAACTTTTAAAGGCGCAATACACGTTTGAACTGATTACTAAGAATGTGACAATGACGCGCAACATCTGACAGGATTGTGATTATGGATTTATTCATAGTATAAAGTTGCAGAAATCAGCCAATTTTTAAATAAGCCTTGTGCGTCATTTTGGCCATTTATACCATTTTGTTCGTATTTATCCTATAGTTATGATTATAATTGTTTCTTCTATTATTATTATAATGCATTCTGAAAATCAAGAGTTTTGTATAAGTAAATATATAATATATTTAAATATATAACAGTTCAACTGATCTAATGCAGAATTCCCATCGTAAAATTAACTTCTAGACGAGCTTCTGTTTTTAAATTGTTTCTCTTACAACTCATATCATATAATTAGCAATATTATTGCAATTATTTGACTTTATGAAAATTTATATTAGTATATATATACACTTATATATATATATATATATATATATATATATGCAATATAATATCTTGCCTTGAACATGCAAAATGATATAAAATATACCATTTATATACTAACTTGCATTCTGAGAACTATCGATCGAATAAATTGCATTTCTATTAATTTTTTATGCTCTCTAATTAGTCTTACTATATATGCGCAGTCTCAATAAGAATATTTTACATTTCTTGAGTAATATATTAATATTTATTTTATTTTTTTGTTATTGAAGAACTTCCAAAAACAAAAATTTATCAATTTTTCAAGTAAAAATTTCATTTTAATTTATTGAAAAAATCTGACTTTGGTAGCTTTTAACAAGAAAAGACTGGAAATTCTGCTTTCTGCAATTCAGGAATAATGAAACATGTTTCTTCTACTTTTTTGTTGTTGAAAGGAAAATCGCTTCCTAAAAATGAAGGTTTATTAATTTTTCGAGTAAAAATTTACTCTACAGTTGCCTTGAAAAGATCTGATTTATGTACCTATTAACCGAAAAAGTTAGGAATTTCTGCTCCATAAGACTCGTTACTATTGCGTTTTTATTTGCGAAATCAATAAAGTTTAAATTTTAGATATTTTTTTGTAATTAACGATTTTAAATTAAATTTTTATGCCCTTTATATCAAACTATCTATCTTTATTTTGCAAACTTATACTACAGAAATATAAATTGGAAATCATACTGATTTTCTTGGTTAAGACCATTTATATACAGATCAAACTTTTAAGTGTTTTTTTTGCTAAATCAATACATGGTGTTTTATACAAATTGATTAATTCCTGATTTTTTTAAAATAAGAGAATATATATTAAAACAAGAAGGCCCTGATATGATATATAAGATTAACAACAATATTTATCTTCTATATCTTCTCAGAGTTGTGTACCATGATCACATGGTACTTATACTTTTATTAACAATGAAACAAAAACTAGTTTTATAATTCAAGGAGTTTTTTTTCGAAAATATATTATTCATAGTCATAGGTTGAATTGATCTCAAAATGTGAGTACTGATATTTGAGGATTAAAGGAAAAAGAAATTTCTAAATTAAAATTTTAGTACTTCTAACGTTTGCTCGTTAAAGTTGTCTTTGAAAATAACTATAGCAATTACTATTTCAGAAATATTTTTTATCATTTTTAAATAATAATTAAATATTAAAATTTTATTTAAAAGAATTTTGTATATCCAATGGAACGAACAATAATCACGTGAACGTTTACATAAAACAATTTTACAAACGTTTCAAGACCTTGATTTGTCTCATCATCAATGGAAAAATTAACAGCTAAAATTTTTTTTAAAATAATTTATATAAATTCTTGCTATATTAGTTACTTCTTGTAAAGTAAATTACTATTTGTTTCTATATAAATAACTTATCTTAATTTTAAATATATTACTTATATTATTATATATGTTATATCGAATTGATTTCCCTTCAAATAATTAATTTGTAAAAAATTTCTAAATATTTTATATATAATTAATGATCAAATCAATGCATATAAAAAATAAATATACCTAATTAAATAGTACTAATAAAATTAATTATTATATGGTCAAGGCGAGACACTTGAATTATTTTTCATTCCAACAGTTAATAATGTTCGTATAAATATTACGAAATATAGTTTGGTATCTAGCAATAAAAAATTGCTTAACGCTGATGAAATAATGTCTACTTTACAACGATATTGTTATTAGTCATATTTGAATTTCCTGTTCTTAACTTTTATATAAATTTCATATTGCAAAACGAGATAGATCCAATCACAGTAATTATGGTAATATGTATATATTAAATATATATATATATATATATGTATGTATATATATTCGAATTTTTTTGCTTCCAGGGGCTCAAATGCCTGCAAATTCATAAAAATAAACTCCCTCAATGTTTTAGCTCTTAATCTTAACTTTAAGATAGTCCGCACTTCAACCAAAGTTTCTTGGTTCTTCCTAAGTTGCCGAAAAGCAGCTGAGATGTGCCAAAAATTAAAATAATATAAGATACATTATATATTTAGCACAGAAACAATCTGCGCAACAATATACCCTTTATAATTAATTTGACAGATTATTATCTTTTAACTAATGCAGTGGTGTTTTGCCTTACTTTACTAAATCACAATACAAAAAAATTTTACTAATTCAAAAAATTATTTAAAAGTTTTATTGTGTCAAAAATTCAAATGTTTGGCGTTGGATACGGAATATTTACTTAAGTCAATAGAGCATTTTGTGTCAGATTTTTTTTACTGTGCTCCAATTTGCATGAAATTTTCGAATTAGGTTCATCTCACTCTCAAGTTCAAAAGTAAAAATAATTTAGACTCTTTTGCCATTTCCCGGGGGGATGAACATTTCTTTTCATCGGTATCGATAAAAGAACTAATTATAAGAGAAAAATGTTTAATAATGTTTTTCAAAAAGCAAATACTTTTCAAGTTACTGGCTACTGGGAAATTTGTTTCCTTTTTGCGTTTTTATAGTATATATTAAATTTTTATGGCAGTTATTATTTATGATTAAAATAAGCAAATACAGTGTTATCCTCAAAATTTTGATTCACTTGTCGCTAAGTTATAAAATTCTAAAAAGAAAATGGAATTTAATCCATGTTATTTTCATAAGAAACTTTGTTTGGAATGCGGACTATCTTTAAGGTAATATTAAGAGCTAAAACTTCTAGAGAATTTTTTTGAATCGTTTTGGAAGCATTTGAGCCCCTGGGAGCAAAGAAATTCCAAACGTTACATATAAAAAACACATTTCAACAATTTTTATTTTTTATTTAGGATTGACTGTTCAGAAAACAAATATATGCACTTGTTCCCTATCGTCACTAATTTAAATAATCATACTTATCAAAAGTTCAAATTGATATAAGGACTTTTAAAAGATTGCACTATCTATTCATTACTTTAAGAAGAAAACAATCTCGTAAAAATATTTTTGAAGCCAGTCAAAATAACACTTCAGAAGAGTTTCTGAAGTTTTTATCTAATCTAACAATTATTATCCATTTTCTGCTGATATGGTAGATAAAGTCTTCCCAGATGTTTGATATAAACTTGAGTCTACTATTCTCATTTTTTCAATTTCTAACTACAAATATAAAAGACAAAATTTAGTTAAAAATAATGGAAGTCGAGTTTGTAGGGCATAGAATTTGATATTTTAACTATAATACAATCTTATTACAATTGAAATAGGGTAAAGTAGGGCTTAAAGGTCAGTTTATAAAAAGGATCATTGATATCTCAAAAACAAGTAAAGATATGATTTTTTCAACAACAATATTTAAAAGTAGAAGGCAAAAGATGTATAACCAGCAAACATCTCAATTCTTACGACATTGATACAGAGAGAAAAACCACAATGGCTGAAAATCAACAAAAAGTGTTTCTTTCGTTGTTAGTTTTTATGGTTGTGAGCACTGTTGTTTAGTTAACGATACCTTAATATAATTTTTAAGTGTACGTTATTAAATTGTTTTGCAAGACGTATTAATATTTTGAGGTTAGAATCAACAGTTTCTTATATATAACCTCTATTACTTATATATTACCAACTACAATTGAGTTGGGTAAAAAGGACCAACTAAACATATACGTTGGCAAAAGTGTAGACGTAGAATTAGATTAAAAAACGCAATTTTACAAGAGATAAATTAAATTATTAGTTATTCCAACTCTGCTGATGAATATTTGTTTTGTAATACAAGATCAAGGTTATATGCAATGAAATCTTTGTAAAAAATGTTTTCTTTTGCCCTCTACCTGACTCTTCCTACCTTGTTTATGGGGCAAAATGGGCCAGATGACAAATTTTGAGAAAAATAGCTAAAGAACATATTTAAAAAATTAAAAAATTAATTGAGAATTTTACTGAACTTAGTTTGATAGTTGTTTGTAGTTCTTTGGTACATATTATGTCTTGTCATGTAGTTGATATAGATTAGACAGTTATATTGACATAAATTCAGTCAGAATAATCCATCAAAATTGTTGTCAACAATTTCATTCAATATGAACTATTAATATAATAGCATGTTTGAAAAACCTTCAGTGAACAAGCTCGATTTGCACTACATCGTTTTTTTCGTCATATCATTAGCCTTAATTATAGTTTTTGTTTTACCATTCAAGCAAACTTATAATAATGTCAAGAAGAAATTTTTTATCATTGCGATTCATAATAGATGTTATGTAATCAATATTTCATTTGCTTTGTTTTACATAATATAAATAATATATTTGACTTATTTAGAATTATATCATTTTAAAAAATTATACAATACATTTATTGATTTATTGGTATAACTTAAACAGTTCGCACTAATTTTATTTATTATATTCTAGATCTATTCAAAGTCAATACTATATGAGATAATTTAATGAAAAAAGAGTGCGCGTAAGGATCACATGCTATTGAAGTAAAACTTATTTGCTACTGTACAAAGTAGCAAATTTAAGTTAAGTAAAAATAAATACATCATACAACAATTTTGAATAATGTTTAGTAGCGATATGGCAAAACTCGTGATGCACACATTTATTAGTGTCAACCTTTATACACATTTATATAATGATAAATAATAAATTATATATTTATAATAGCATTAAAAATATGTATAATATTTAAAAACAATAATATAATTAAAGTAATACTTCAAATATGACATGATCGGTTTGTCATTGTAATTAGCATTTAGAAATTAACCTTCATTAGAGAAATGAAGTAATTGTTGATTAATAAATTCTGTAATATTTATTCACACAGTGGATTATGTTAAACAACGCCTAAACAAATATTGTTTTCGCAACTTCACTCATCATGTAATAATTGTGTTTGAAGAACTTCATGTAATTAAAATTAACATACATTCATTGACTGCTTTTATTTTTTTACTTTTTCGCTGGCGATATAATTTCATTCTCTGAGCAGCTGTAATATCTGTCTTGCCTAAAAAATATTTTCCATTCTAATAACTTCAAAGATTTATAGAAACTACGAATGGAATAGAAATAATTCATAATCAATAAACTTACGTTTAGTACACGTGACAAATGTTTAATTTGTTTTATTATTTTCAAGGAACAGGGTAAATTATTCTTCTCATCAAATCAGGATTTGTACTACGATGTAACTTTAAAATGTTTATTTATCTATGCCAATTTCTTTTTTTGATGCCGGTACGCATACAACGACAGATCTCTATTACAAACGACGACTAATCACAATCGACCTGTATTGAAATCATTTCATCGAGAGCGAATGATGCACAGTTCGGCCGTAACGCAATTTCCGTTGCATTTGTACGGATTTACACCCGAGTCGCGCCTAAAGAAATTTTACTTAAAAAATCACTAAAATAACATTAATAGTAGAATGTTTTATATGTGAAAATATAATACCAACAGCAATATGCTTCTGTAATTTTATTAATAATCATTTTTAGTAATATAATTTAACAACATTGCGTTTACTATTCACATTGGAAAAATAGCTAATAAAATAGACCATTCTATACATCCATTACCCATTACCTATAGGCAGTAAATTTTTTACAATCAGGTACGTGCGAAAAACTCCTCATACTTTATAACCAATTCAAAATACACATATGCGCCAGTAAAACCAGATTGTTAATTAAAATTTCCTTTGTGTATAGATTTAAAATAGAATTATAGAGTCGTAGGTAGCTTTTAATCAGGTAATATAACTGGTATAT
>NW_020539724.1:21922481-21939877 GCF_003426905.1 Ctenocephalides felis | reverse complement strand
TTGAATACTTTATATATATAAGGTAAACAAATAAACTGAATATTGCGTACTTCCTAAATTAAAAAAAAAATTTAAAAATTCTCAGGAAAATTATATGCAGGCACTTTAGTGTCCATTAAGTGGAAACAATACCACTGAATGCCAAAAATATTTGGATTATTATACCATTGTGTAATAATTAGTTTCATTTAAATTTTTGTAGAGTTGATCAGTTTAGTAAATAGCTTTGCACAAATAATTTTCACTAAAACTTATTTTCCTAGAACAGTGGACATTTCTTATGACCGCCAGGTTTTTTGGTTTTTCATAAAACCTGTCGAAACACATTCATAACAAATCGTGTCGATTAATTCTGTGAGAAGATTCTTCAAACTATCTCACAAATGTTTTGAAAAATCCAATTCATACTCCTTAGACATCAATAAAAATAGAATTGTTTTTTAGGTTTTATTTGAAGATGTGTTAGCACTTGTTAGTGATTCTGATATGTTAAAATGAAAAATATATTAAAACTTGTATATGACATACAAATAAACATAGTAAATAAATGACCCAAAATAATAAAAAGAATTATTTTTCTCTAGTCATGCCAAGTTCCGATTGAGAGTTAAAATAAATCTTCGTGAGTTTTTAAATATGAAAATTGATACGTAGCAAACATATGAATAAAAATAATAAATCAAAAACTTGTGTATTTTGTTACTATAAAATCCGAAATTCTATTTGATGGACAAAATGAAACTTAGTGAATTTGAAGTAGATTCAAACGAAACGACATTTGATAGTTAAAATCTTAAAATATTAGACTTTCTAAAAAATATATATAAATCGATACACAACAAACAAATCATCAAAATAATACAACAAAAACTCTGCGTATTTTTCTCTACTAATTTAAAACTTTATATGATAAAATTAGGATAGGTGCAAATTATGATTCTCTGAATAAGGAAATATTTGGAATCCAGTACAAATATGAAGTACTTTGTCGATAATCATATATGATTAACAATAATAAAGATTATCATTTTAGAATTATTTACTAAATATAACGTATAAGCATATTTTAATTATTTGGACATTATAATTAATTTTTCTATCTAAACGCATAAAAAACTAGTGGTGCATGGCATTGTGCCTTAAGGCAAGTTGCTGGAACAATATTCGAGGAATATTAAATGTTTGCGTTTGGGTACGGTTGTGACAAATTTTGTCTTCTCTATAGGAGGTATTCCAAGAAAACTATATAAATTATTTAATAATTTTCCTTTTCAAGAAATAATTATTTAAACGTAAATAATTAGCCCTATAAACATAATTGACAGTAATATATATTTATATTTATATGTATTTAAAATAAAATGCACGTTTATCGTAGCAAATGACAAACATTGCATCACATTTCAGACAACATGAAATTTCTCGGAACAAAAGAATTCGACTAAACTGTTTATAGTATGATGAAACCTTGATGAAATAAATGCAACCGTCTCCATTATTTACTTCTTACACATATATATATATATATATATATATATATATCTATAATATATATTTTTAATCGTCAGTCGTAATCAGTCTGGATCTATTTATTAACTGATAGTATATCCTCATCATTATTTGTTTATATGATTGAAATTGAAATATGCGTATTGTCAATTAATATGAATTCTTTGATAATGTATAAACACTTTCTAAATTAATTACTTCATTTTTGTACGATAGTAAATACACATAATCAAAACTTCAGCTTTGACAGTCTTTAAAGGGTTGTTATGAACAAAATACATAGTACAGTACACGTATGTACTATATACTTATATGAAAAGTTGCAATGTATTTTAATTTTTATATTTTTTATCGGGAATGGAGTAATAAGAATCAGTCACAAGTAAAAAACAGGTTGACTGAATATCCTAATATCTCGTAAGAACCATTCAAATTTTGAAAATTGTATTTTTTCAACTTCAACAAGATTTTTTCATTTAACTCTAAATTATAAAACAAAAGCTTGGCCAATCACCACGCAAACCAAATTAGCACTGATCCTAAAGTCGTTTAAATGGCTTTTAAATTTTAAAAATATTTTTGAGAAAATATCGACGAAAGGCAAAATATGCATTAATATGCCTACATTTTCTAGTTTTTAAATAGTTTAGAATGACTTTCCAAGCTGAGAAAACATAAAATTAGCGAATCGGTTATGTTGACAAAAATATAAACTATAAAATTCATTTTGATAAGTCGAATGGTAATACTTTCATATAAGATTTTAGATATTGGGCTTAGTAATAACAGAAATACTTTTATTATTTATATTATTATTAATAGAACTTTGTCCAAAGACACGTCAATGGTATAAGTGCACTACATTGTTGAACCTGTTTTCCTCCTAATATATATAAATGTAGAAAATGCTTATAGTCACTTTTCCCCTTATCTGTGTCATATTTTTATATCTCAGCTTTAATTTTCCTGCATTTTCTTATGCAGAAAAACACTCTATTCCCAACCTGAATCCTATTTAGCTACCTTTTATTTTCACAACTGCATCAGAAAGTGTTCCTTCGCTTTCCACTTTTTATAATATTTTTATCCGCCATTTGTAGGATTTCTTCATCCCTATTATGCTCTCCAACACCATAACTAGAAACGTTTAAGTCATCGTTAGTTTTTGTCATACTTCTTTAGTGAGCATGTCTCTGATCTGTAAGAGTCTTGCTCCAACTGGAGCGTTTTATCCGATTAATTCGCACCATTATCAATCTCTTGTGGTTTCTGTCTACATTTAAGACACTTCCCAAGTAATTATATATTGATCTATATCTTAGACTTCCTGATTTCCCTTCCACTTTCTATTTGGTTGGGTTTTGTATCGTCGTCCCATATCGACAATATGATATCGTGGATTACTAAAATCATCATATTTTGAAATTGTAATCGTTTCTAATTTCCAATAATTCTTGAAATATCAGCTTATTTTATTATTGTGATTTGAGTAAAAAAAATCCAATTCGTCTTCCAGGATGTGGCAATGCAGATTGAACAGGATCAGTTAGAAGCAGGATCCTTGCCGCTTTCCTCCTTAGATTCCAGGCAGTTGGTATTGTCTTGCTTCAATTATTATTAAAATTAATAATAATAATAATAATAATAATAATATAAATATTATTGTATCACTATATCTTCCTACTGAAGTCGGTATTTCAGTGCAGTATTTACGCCTGGATGGCATGCATGTCCAATAATGCGCTTGCACTTGTGTTTGACAAAATTTTATGCAGAGAATTGAGTTATATCAGTCAGCAGCACATTAGTACATACATGTACATTCACCTACGTATGTACAAATAAAGATAAATAACTGTTTGCATTTGATTATTTATTTATTTACTTATTTATAAAACACTTCCTTATACGTAAAACGTGCCAAACAGCATGTTGTACTTTGTCAAAGGCAACAAAGATTAAATTTGTATATGAATATTTGTATATACATATATATGTATATATATATATATATATATATATATATACACAATTATACAAATATATATATATATATATATATATATATATCTTATATATAAGATTCTTCTGTACAGGTGTATGATTTGATACTTATACTCGGAATTTGCTAACTCTTTTTGAAGTTTTTTAAGGAACTTTTTTCCAGGTTTTTCAGGTCATTTAAAGGGAAAACAACAGAAATTATAAGATTTTATTCATCATTTTCTCCGTTTCTTGCAAATCGATTTATAAAATCGATTATATATAAAATTTATCGATTTATCGATTTATAAAATTTATAACTGTAATTTAAAAAGGTGATAACCATAACCAATATAACATTACTATTTATTACATTAAAATATTTGAAAATTATCAGACCGTCTTTCAAAATATTTGGATATTACATAGCTTTATTTTTATAAATATATTATATATTCTATTTAAGAAATTTGCAGTATGTGAATTGATATAAAATCCATATGTTGTTACAAGGAACAGTAGTTCTCTTGTAATACTACTCTAAATGATTTTCTAAGAAATTCAGTTCAGTTGACAGTAAACAAACAATGTCCTGTCTTGTCATCAAAAGCTTGTTTGTAATTTGCGAAACGTAGTTTGTGACAGTAGTTGTCATCAAAAGCAAAATATCGTGGAATATCTAGTGCCCAGTGGAAAATGATACAAGACTATCCTATTTTCAAGTTCTTCATTTATCCCTGAATTTCTTTCTATTTGATTTGTTTGTGCTCTCCAGTCAAAGAGTTGTTAGAGATACTCGATCTGAAATTATATTTTTTTTTCCAAAATCAATCGTTTTGTCAACAGAAGCAGAAAGTTTTTTGAATCATTCAAATCGGATGCTTAGTTCAAAAACTCTTTCAAAAACTGCTACTTTTTGTACATTTAGCTCGGTATCTCCGAAACGGTTAGACCTGCCTTTGCTAAAAACTAATCACCACTTCTGCCCGTCATTACGAACTGAATGATTTTTGGATCATTCAAATCAGATGCTCCGTGCTGTCAAAAACTCGATTTCTATTTTCTGCACTCTTTGCTCCGTATCTACGAAACGACTGGACCTGCCTTTGTTAAAAACTAATCAGCACATCTCCCTAGCAGTAGAAATAGAATGTTTTCTAAACTATTCAAATCGGTTGATCCGTGCGCCCGTAAAATGTGGACGAAAAATTTGTATCCATGCATACATATACACACACATACACACACATCCATTTTTTTTTAGGTATGCCAAAATGTTCAGAAACCTTCAAAACTTGGAGAAATGTAAGAATTTTCAATTTCGATTTTTGGACGATTACAATAACTCACCCTACCGTTAAAAAATAGATAAAACAACCTTAGTATTATACCTTTTAATTCAAATTGATGAAACAACTATTGGGTTGACTTCTAAACAAAAGACGTTGAGGATGATGAGAATATTATCGTAATAGTTTATAAAATTCTTGGCACAAATTGCTGCTTAAAAAGCAATTTAAAAGAGTAATATAAAATACAAAGCAATATAAAAAATCATGATGATTGATTTATAACTCCATCAAAAATTACTTATTATTTTAGTATGTGCAATTCAACGGCAAAGAGCAATGTTATTCCTGTTTAATAGTATTTTATCAACAAAATTCCAATCTATCATCATGAAATTTAACAAAATTCTACATTATTCGCAATATCTATACTAATTATGGTTACATTGTTGGAATGAGTGTACCTGAGTGTCGATTATTAGCAAAAATGTTCAACAAAGACGAATCGCTCGCTTTGTTATCTGTCAAAACTCTAAACATTCTTTATCAGATTCCTAACTAAATAAACAATTCGGACGAATTGTTCGAATACATTTCAAATGAATATACGATTTCAAGTTATGTCATTCGACGACGACGACGACGACTTCTATGGGAATTTAAACACTTTGTTTTATAGTTTATCGTTCTGAGTCGATTACAATGGGGACAGGGAAGAGCTATGAGCAATTATTTGGATTATATTAATTTTAGTTTGGATTATGACAATATACACTTCAATTCCAATGAAATTTTTTTAACTACAAAAAGATGTGAGTTTGCTTTGGCTACGTGGTAAGAGCTTGGTCTTGCAGCCACAAATTCCAGTATTATTCTAATAACAACCTCATCATCAAGAGAATGGTCAACCACTGAGTTACCTTCTAGTAACACTATGCTATTGAATTACCAGTTTGTTAGTCTTGCAACCAACAGCTCATGGAATTAATAGTTGACAAATGATATTAAAATCATTGAAATCGCTTCATTATTGCAATCAAGTTAGATTTCTTTACCAGCAGTCAATTTTAATTTATGTAGTTGATACTTGGTTTTTATTCAAAGCTGGTGAACAAACTTATTTACAAATGCAGTCCCAATAATAATATATAAGGTTGTCAAATATCTCCCTTCCGCCTTTTTGTATTATAAACCAAGAGCAAAAAAGCGGAAGGGAGATATTTGACAACCTAATATATAATTTCAAAAAATTAGGTAAGTTGATACTTATACAGGTGCTTCTCCATTAAACTGGCATCGAATAAGTAGCCTTTGCATGGCCTAAAGTTCCTGGTATAATAATATCCAAAATCGGTCATCTGCAAAAACTTATTAGGAGCAGAAGCTGATGACAGATGCCTCTATCTTTGAGTTTTGGGATGACATGAGACTTATAGCACCTGAACGATCTTAATCAATTGCTTTTCAAAGAACCAATATCTTCAATAATTCTCTAAGAGTCCCGAAACTATTGCAGTCACTACTTCCCTATTGCATTTATTGACGTGTTGACCATTGATGGTACAAAGCAAAGACCTTATTAAAAAACTTATTAGGCGCTGATGACACAATGCCTTTATCTTTGGGTTTTGGAATGACATGATACTTATAGCAACCAAACGATCTTAAGCAATTGCTTTTCAAAGAACCAATGCCTTCAATAATTCTCTAAGCATCACAAAACTACTGCAGTAACTACTTTTCTATTGCATTTGTTGACATGTTGACCATTGATGGTACAATGCAAAGACCTTATTAAAAGACTTAAAAACTTATTAGGTATGACATGATACTTATAGCGACTAAACGATCTTAAGCAATTGCTTTTCAAAGAACCAATATCTTCAATAATTCTCTAAGAATCACAAAACTACTGCAGTAACCATTGAGTTGACCATTGATGTCGCAATACAAAGACCTTAAATCTTGCTCTCTGACTAGCTCTGCTACTCTACTAGCAATACTAGTAAGATTTTGAGAATTGCATCACTTGTTCCTAATAGGATCAAATGAAAAAATAAAGATACCAAATTTTTCAATTGGGAGATCAAACATATTGATCGTGATCAATCTTCTCAGCAGATTTTTGCATTATGCGCTATATGATTTAATTTTTCTACTTTGGGGCATCCTTAAGATGAACATATTTATCCAATTTTTCAGAACAAACAAATTTTAGTTTTCTATATTCGAATAACATTATAAAACTGTAAATAGTTTAGTAAAAAACATTTTTTATAGAATCTCTTCTCTCCTCTAAATTGTTGGACTAACTTGTGCATATAGTTCACGTAAATATGTATATTCATAAAAAAAAAATCAAATAACGACTATGAGGTATTTGTAGTTATCTGAATTTAACTCAACCAATGCATATTATCTGCCTACCTGTTTACCTGTCCACATCTCCACCTGTTTACCTATCTATTTGTCTATCTGTTTACCTGTCTACCTGTGCACCTATTTACCTGTCTACCTGTCTACTTTTTTACCAGTCTGTCTGCCTACCTACCAATTGCTCGATCAGTTTATCTGACTCCTTTTTCTACTTCACTATCTGATTACCTATTTACCTGTCTTCCTGTATAAGTGCCAACTTGCTGAATTTTTTGAAATTCTGTGTAGTATGATTGGATTTAGAAAAAATAATTAGAAAGTTTGAGTATGTACTAGTTAGTATAATAGAAAATGTTCTCTGGACTATAACCTTTTTTTTGCAAAAAGTGTAAATATGGCCCATCTATTTTGGAAATTGGTAAGTACAATTTTGCAATAAAGCATTAAGATAACAAAACAATTACTAACTAATGAAATACATGCAGCATTTGAATTTTTAAAAAGTTGTAAAAATTCTAAATAACGCATATGAGATATTTGTAGTTATCTGGATTTAACTAAATCCATGTACATTTTTTAATTTTTTTGTGAAATATAAAAAAACCGTTTGCCCCAAATAAATGAGCATTTACTTGAAATCGATATAGTCAGAAATAAGGTCGCGTTATGTGATAACGCTTCCTATGATTACTCATACCTGTTCTAAATAAATAGAATTGATAACAGTATTTCTAGATTACTTAGAAAATACGATTGGAATTAATTTACAATGCACGTAGACAATTGAGAGACGATTGACAAATTTTAAATAAACTGATATGATAGAGAACCTAACCCAAAAACCACAAGTAGAACGTTATTTAGAACGCTGATGAAATTTTTGGAACTGATAAATGTAGTCATTGGTAAAACCTCTATTAATATTTGGAGCTACCAAAAATTATTCAAATGTTTAGAAAGGACCAGCCAGCTATAAAGTAGAGGTAAGATAAGGGAAGGCAATTCTTAGCCTGGCGTTCGTGCACAACTTTGGCCAAAACGGCATCAAGCATTATGATATAATAATTTAACTTAAGATCTCAAATATAAGTTTAAGTGAAAACTAAATTTTGGAAAATTGCAGGAAGATACTGTCAGGTAATATGTCAGAACTATTGGTTTACGTTCCAAACAAGACATTAGATATCAAAATAATTGCTAAATGTCTTCCTAATATAAACAGATCGTAATTCAAAAATAATTGTTTTGAGTAACTAAAATAGCAAAATGAGAATATTAACATTTACCAAGATAGGCAAAAAAGAGAGTGCAATATCTCGAAAAGTACCAATTTGGAACATAACATATTATAGAATCTTTTACCTCATTTCAAACAACCTGTATAATGTAAATCTTTTACATCATTTCAAACAACCTGTATAATGAGTTAGAGTAATATCAACCTATTTTACACACTAAATAATATTTGTCACATAAAATAATATTGTTATTGTTTAATTAACATTATTGTTTAACAGCCACCAACAATAATTAAATAGCTATAAAATATTTTATGGTGATGTGCGCAGCGTCATAATAACTTGCAATCTATAGTGTGAAACATCTGGGAATCAGCAGACAGCAGGTGTCAAAAAAGACCAGGTACATGTCTATTTTAGATACTAAAATTATAAACAAAATTTTTCTCTAAAATGTAATATAGAAGATTTTTGAAGAAAAATGAACATAATGATTTTAATTTTTAGATGTAATTGGAATGTCACAATATCATATTATGTTATTCCGATGGGTTTGATTAAATATTATGTCAACTAAAGTTATTGTTCAAACAAAATTAGTAAAAACTAAATGTAAGCAGCATTGTTTTGTGGCAAGTTGCATGAGCTTCCCGATATTTGCATATACATAATCTATTTAAAATCCATTATGATTTGATTTTTATATTATCTACTTGTCTACCTATCTACTTATCTACCTGTGCACCTCTCTACCCTTACCTATCTTTTCACCCTCCAGTCTACCTTCTTACTTGTCTGTCTGACAACTTTTCTACTTTTCTACCTGTTAACCAGTGCGCCAATCTTTATCTTCTCCTCACTATATGTTCATCTGTCTACCTGTTGACCCATCTATGTACTCACCTATTTAAAAGTATACTTGTTTATCTGTCTATCTGTTTACCTATCCACATGTGATTTCTACTTTTTTACTTGTTCAGCAGTCTGTCAGTATATCTTTTCTCCTAAATACCTGTCCATCTGTCTACCTGTTTATCTATCTACTATCTACCTGTTTACCTGCCGTTTACTAGTCTACTTGTCTATCTGTCTGCCTGTTTACTTGTCTACATGTTCACTTATTTACCTATCTATTTGTTAATCTGTTTACCTGTCTGCCTGTGCACCTGTTTACCTACTCGTTTACTACTTTATCTGTATACCTATATATTACTATATCAGTTCATCTGTTTTCTTTTCTACTTTACTACCTGTTTACCTATGTAAGTGCCAACTTGCTCACCTGTCTACTTGCCTTCAATACATATCAAATATTTTTGCCAAAAACTAATCAGCACGTCTCCCATCAATAAGAATCAAATGTTTTTTGAATCATTCAAATCGATTGATCCGTGCTCTCAAAATCGTGGACAAAAAATTGTTTCCAAACATATATACATACATGCGAATACTATAACTTGGTCTCCATTTAGACATCAGAATTACTTGGAAAACCCACATAAAAACAAAAAAGCAGCAAACTAATGTTCAAAATGAAAGAATTTAATTGGCTGCTGCATAAAACGTCTAAACTATCTGTTGAAAATAAATTGCTGCTATATAAAACAATCATCAAACCAATCTGGACCTACGGAATGGAACTCTGGGGGTGTTCTGACAAATCAAATATAGTTATAATGCAGAAAACAGTCAAAAATTTTACTTATAATACTTTATTCTTCGTGGTATGAGACATATGCATCTATTTTTTCTAAAGCCTAAATGTTCAGAAATCTTTGAAACGTGAAGATATATATATATATATATATATATATATATATATACTCGTATATATATAATTCATTTTCAATATTGTGCGATTACTATAACTTACCCTACCAGAAAATTAAAAATTAAGAACAAGTAGATAATAGTACAATTAAGAAAATAATAGTACAATTAAAATATTGTTATACCATTGAATACTATTATCCACGATAGAGACAATATGTTTCAATGTTCAGGAAGAGACCTAAAGTGAAGTTATATGGAAAATTGTATTAGGCATAATCGTCTTAACGGAGTTCTACTGTATATATTTGTTTCATTCATAGTGTGTTTTTTTTTTCTTATGATTCCTCTCATCCAGTGACAATCTTGCCAACGTTGCAAAACATGATGCGTCCAATTCTATGACGTTGGTAATAATCGTCCGATTGTTCTCGTTATCGCTCCATATTAGCTTCTAATCGCGCAATTAAAATTAAAAGGTTGAATTTCATCAATTCGATTGTTTTGGTTTATTCGCACTTGAAAGGCTTCTGCGCGATATCTTTCTCCGGAGCTGATAACATTGTTTACTGTTAAGTTTAATACAAAGTGCACTGAGATAACCATACGATTACATTCGCCTCTGTTGCGACAACCATGACAAATTCATTTTTAGTGTATATTGAATTAGAATTAAATAAAGATATAGTACAATTGTGAAGGAAATCGTGTTTACGCTTACGAACGTTTCATTAAAACCTCATCTAAATGCGCATATGAGAAATTGATAAAACAACTTTTGCGTGGCAGATTGCATATTTATTTTATATATCTTAACAGCAATCAGAACCTTACGTCCTAAGAGCTGTTGGGATGAAATTTCTTCATACTTCGTATTTTTAGATAGTAACCCAATGGCTAACCCATCCATATTTGATGATTTTATTATTAGAATTGATCTAATAGGGCTAACTTTTTATTGCTGCAGAAATACCAGACAAGGACTATTTTCACTTGAAAACATATTGCTATTTATATTTCCAAGTAAAAATCTTTGTCACTACTTCTTGACAACAGGCTGCTCAAAGTGGGATTCGAACCCGGGTGCTCTGAATCAAGCCCCGTCTCTCTTAACCGCTTAAGCTTGCATTTGCATCCCAATAACAAAGGGTACTACTGCCCCAAGGCAGGTACTGAGTTAAACGTCAACTTGATTCAAGGAGGAGTAGTGTGAGAGTTATTTTCAATTGGAAACATATTTTTGATCTATATTTCAAGTGGAAATCGATACTGCACGATGTCTGAATGTCCAAAGCGGAGTTTGAACTCACGAGTCCGTGACCTTAACCATTTCACCCAACCATGCATCCCAATATAAAATCATACATATTAATATGAAAAATAGTTGAAACAAATAATTTAATATATTATGAAAATATATGAAACTAATATAACATATAAGACGCTACATCAGAGTTTCTCAATTTTTGTAGACACCCTCCAATTTTATGCTTCTAAAAATGTTAAGCTCCATGCCTAAATTTGAACTTAGGAATTTGAACATTGAAAAGCGGTTCGATTTTTCTTAAGAAATATAAATAATACATTTTAAATAGCACCAATCTCTAAAAAAATATATTGAAATTGAAACAACTATATTGGAATACATGATCACATTCAGTGCTATCCACACCCAATGATTCAAAAACAATTTAATTTAATAAATAAATTCAAGATATCTTTCATATTATTAAAAATTACTAAAAAAATGAAGACAATAAAAAGTTGATGTTACAAGAAATTCATTATTAGGCTAAAATTCCATTTAAAACCATTTTCCAGGGTCTATATCAGAAATGCATCTAAAGCAAGGAAGCGAATTATGAATAATAGAAAGTGGTACAATATGTTTCAAAGTGCAGGACTGGGCAAATGAAGGCGTATTAAGCGAGAAATTGTGCCAAGCATGATTGTCTTAACAGGATTCTTCTGTTATTTGTTCAATTTATTAGTTATCTAGTTATGATGAAAAGATCAATACAGAAAGTGTGCATAAATCACATTTATTTATTCGTCTGGAAATGGTTTATTGAATGCCTCTTGCAATTTCCAATTTAATTTCCTCAAACACATTTAAATTATCTGTAATTATATTAATAATACCGCACTGACACTTGTTTGCACGTCTTAACATTATAGTTTGTTATTCCACATTTTAATAAATTGACAATGTTTGACTTAACATACTACAAAAGCAACTTTCGACACAAATTTTGACTGATTTTTGATGAATTTTTCAAAATTAAACTACTTGCCCTAGGTCCGTAATATTTCAGTATGTTCTATAAGACCATGATATCTATTGCGAAAAAAAGTTTCATAAGAGTCGACATTTTTTTTTCAAACAGTTAATTACAAAAAAACAGATCGGTCGATCTTTACCTAAAAGTAACCAGTATCATTCCCAATCAATATCTTTCGAAAAGTTTTTGATTTTTTAAAATGGATTCAGTATTGTGAACTAAAACGTGGACGAAAAGTTTTACACTTTTTTGCAAATTACAGAGAAACGATAGTCAAACTTTTAAGAAAACGTCGATTTAATGTAAAAAATCTGTTCACATACACATATGTACACACACACATACATTTTCCAAATTCAGTAAATCGAATGGAATTAGAATAGCTTGAAACGTCGAGAAAACATAAAATTAGCAAATAGGATTTTTTTATAAAAACAAACTTCTCCTTCCGCAAGTTAACAAAGAGTATACAATACCTCATAGGATAAGGCTTAACCTAAGAGAAGATAAAGAATAAATTTACTTCAAGAATGCATAGAATCAACCATAAAAATTACACTATAAATTTCCATTACAATTTTCATAAACCAACATGACCCTCTTCTCTTGTACGCACATGTTGGCCATGATGGAGGTCTTCGAACGGTACTTGCTGTTCAATTATAATATACCAGTTATATTACCTGATTAAAAGCTACCTACGACTCTATAATTCTATTTTAAATCTATACACAAAGAAAATTTTAATTAACAATCAGGTTTTACTGGCGCATATGTGTATTTTGAAATGGTTATAAAGTATGAGGAGATTTCGCACGTACCTGATTGTAAAAAATTGTACTGCCCATAAGTAATGGATAATGGATGTATAGAATGGTCTATTTTTATTAGCTATTGTTTCCAATGTGAATAGTAAACGCAATGTTGTTAAAATTATATTACTAAAAATGATTATTAATAAATTTACGGAAGCATATTGCTGAACAGTTATTTGCCATAAATTTTTCCAAAAAGTAAATGTTCCATACAATTTTGCTCTATTAGTATTATATTCCCACATATAAAACGTTCTACTATTAATGTTATTTTTAGTGATTTTTTTAAGTAAAACTTTTTTAAACGCGACTAGGGTGTAAATCCGTACAAATGCAACGGAAATTGCGTTACGACCGAACTGTACATCATTCGCTCTCGATGAAACCATTTCAATACGGGTCGATTGTGATTAGTCGTCGTGTATGTCAATAGAGATCTGTCGTTGTATGCGTACCGGAATCAACGTTGTTTGCGTACCGATATCAACAAAGAAATCGGCATAGGTACATAAACATTTCAAAGTTACTTGTCAAATCTTGACCTAATGAAAAATGCCTGAATCGGAAGAATATTTTACCCTGTTCCTTGAAAGTAATAAAACAAATTAAACATTTGTGCTGTGTACTAAAAATAAGTTTATTGATTAGAAATTATTTCTATTTTATTCGTTGTTTCTATAAATCTTTAAAGTTATTAAAATGGAAAATATTTTTTAGGCAAGACAGATATTACAGCTGTTCAAAGAATGAGATTATATCGCCAGCGAATAAGTAAAAAAAAAATACAAGCACTCAATGAATGTATGTTAATTTTAATTACATGAAGTTCTTCAAACACAATTACGTGATGAGTGAAGTTGCAAAAACAATATTTGTTTATGCGTTGTTTAACATAATCCACTGTGTGAACGAATATTATAGAATTTATTAACCAGCAATTATTCATTTCTCTAATGAATGTTTATTTCTAAATGCTAATTACAATGACAAACCGATCATGTCATATTTGAATTATGACTTTAATTACATTATTGTGTTTAAATATTATACATATTTTTAATGATAAATCAATAAACGTATTGTATAATTAATTAAAATGATATAATTCTAAAATGAGTAAAATATTATATTATTTATATTATATAAATAAAAAACAAATGAAATATCGATTACATAACATCTATTATGAATCGCAATGATAAAAATTTCTTCTTGACATTATTATATGTTTGCTTGAATGGTAAAAACTATAATTAAGGCTAATGATATGTCGAAAAAAAACGATGTAAACGATCGAACTTGTTCACTGAAGGTTATATGTAACAATATATTTTCAAACATGCTATTATATTAATATTTAATATTGAATGAAATTGTTGACAAATTATATTAAAATTAAACTTTACTTGTTTTTGAGATCAATGGTGAACCTTTTTACCCGCGGACCTATAAGCCCTGCGTTACCCTATTCCAATTATAATAAGATTATTTTTAGCTATTCTATGCTCTACAAAATTCGACTTCATTATTTTTAACTAACTTCTCATATGTTTATAGCTAGAAATTTAAATTTTTATTGAGAATCATAGTCTCAAGATTATATTAAACATCTGGGAAGACTATATCTATCATATCAGAAGAAAAAAGATAATAGCTGTTAGATTAAATAACAACTTCAGAAATTTTTCTGAAGTATTATTTTGACGGGTTTCAAAAATTATTTTACCAGATTGTTTTCTTCTTAAAGTGCTGAATAGATAGTGCAACCTATTAAAAGTACTTATATCAATTTAAACTTTTGATAAGTATGATTTGAATTAGTGACGATAGGCAACAGGTGCATAAATTTGTTTTCTGAACAGTCGATCCAGAATAAATAACAAAAATTGTTGAAAGGATTTTTTATATGCAACGTTCGGAATTTCTTTGCTTCCAGAGGCTTAAATGATTCTAAAATGATTAAAAAAATCTCTAAAAGGTTTAGTTCTTAATATTAACTAAAAGATAGTCCACACTCCAACCGAAGTTTCTTATGAAAATAATATGGATTAAATTCTATTTGTTTTTCAGAATTTTATAACTTTTAGCGACAAGTGAATCAAAATTAGATAAAATTAGATTAATTAAATTAGAATTAGAAGAGGATAACACCGTATTTGCTTATTTTAATCATAAATAATAACTGCCATAAAAATTTAATATGTATTATAAAAACGCAAAAAAAAAACAAATTTTCAGTTGCCAGTAACTTGAAAAGTATTCGCATTTTTGAAAAACTATTAAACACTTTTTCTAATATACCGATAAAAAGAAATGTCATCCCCCCGGAAAATGGCGAAAGAGTCTAAATTATTTTCACTTACTTAAGAGTAAGATGAATCTAATTCCAAAATTTCATGCAAATTGGAGAACAGTAAAAAAATTCTTACACAAAACAAAAATTGAGTAAATATTCCCGCATCCAATGCCAAACATATGAATTTTTGACACAATGAAACTTCTAAATAATTTTTTGAATGAGTAATTTTTTTTGTATTGTGATTTAGTAAAGTAAAGCAAAACAAAACTGCATTAGTTAAAGGATAATAATCTCTCAAATAAATTATAAAGGGTATATTCATAGACAGTCCACAGCCGCCAGGCGTATGCGCACATTGTTCCTGTGCTAAATATATAATGTATTTGTATATAGATGTATTATTTTAATTTTTGGCACATCTCAGCTGATTTTCAGCAACTTGGGAAGAACGGGAAAAAACAAGAAACTTTGGTTAGAGTGCGGACTATCTTAAAGTTAATATTAAGAGCTAAAACATTCAGGGAGTTTTTTTTTTCAATTTGGAAACATTTGAGCCCCTGGAAGCAAAAAAAAAATCGAATATATAAAATATATATATATATATATATATATACATATATATATATATATATATATATATACATATCACCATAATTACTGTGATTGGATCTATCTCGTTTTGCAATATGAAATTTATATAAAAGTTAAGAACAGGAAATTCAAATATGACTAATAACAATATCGTTGTAAAGTAGACATTATTTCATCAGCGTTAAGCAATTTTTTATTGCTAGATACCAAACTATATTTCGTAATATTTATACGAACATTATTAACTGTTGGAATGAAAAATAATTCAAGTCTCTCGCCTTGACCATATAATAATTAATTTTATTAGTACTATTTAATTAGGTATATTTATTTTTTTATATTCATTGATCATTAACTCGATATAAAAATATTTAGGAAATTTTTTTCAAATTAATTATTTGAAGGGAAAACATATTTAAATTTTGATTATAATAGTAAGTTATTAGATTAAATTATTACCGCCTATAATAATATAAGTAATATATTTAAAATTAAGATAAGTTATTTATATTAAAACAAATAGTAATTTACTTTACAAGAAGTAACTTTTATAGCATAATAAGGAATTTAAATATATTATGTTAAAAAAAATTAGCGGTTAATTTTTGCATTGATGATATGGAGACAAATCATGGTCTTGAAACGTTTGTAATTTTACATTAAATAAATGCGAACATAGAATACAGTGTATAGGCACTATTCTTAATACAATTTTTTATAATTTTCTTTCTTTCTTCTTTAATTCTTCAATCTTTTAAATAACGTTTTTGTATTCAATTATTATTTGAGAAATGATAAAAAAATAGAAATAATAAATGCTATAGTGATTTTCAAAGACAACTTTAACGATTAAACGTTAGACGCACTAAAATTTAATTTAAAATTTTCTTTTTTCTTCAATCTTCAAATATCAGTACTCATACTTTGAGATCAATTCATGACTATGAATAATATATTTAAAAAAAAAACTCCTTGAATCATAGAACTTGTTTTGGTTTCATTGTTAATAAAAGTATGTGATCATGGTACACGACTCTGATATGAAGATGAAGATAAATATTGTTGTTAATGTTACATATTATATCAGGGCCTACTTGTTTTAATATATACTTTATTTATTTTAAAAAATCAGGAATTGATCAATTTGTTCACTATAATGAACCATATATTTCCTATCGATTTAACAAAACTTAAAAAGTTTGATCTGAATATAAATGGTCTTAACCAAGAGAATCCGTATGATT
>NW_020539724.1:21848957-21921481 GCF_003426905.1 Ctenocephalides felis | reverse complement strand
TTATTTATTATTAACTTAATTTTAACTTAATTTATTATATTTTAATGTTTACACCTTTTTAATATTGTTGTTAAAAAAATCCGAACTTTACTCGTTTTTGAGATTTTGTTGGTGGACCATTTTAACCGCGGACTTTTAAGCCTCACTCTATCCCATACAAAGTAATAAAATGAAGATAATTTTAAGAGATATAGCATCAAGTAAAAAAGCATAATAATTTAAAACACTATTATTTTTATATAGTATAACCATAAATATGCATGTATAAACAAACTAAATAATTATTAAATTGTAGTATTGAGAAAGTGAATTCAATTCAAATATTTATATATTCTAAATAATTATTTATTTAGTGCATTTAAACATTATATAATCATGCCAAACATTTTAATTTATACAGCAGTTCTGAATTAAGTTTTTATTAAAATATTGGCATCATATTTCAATTATTTGCATTTTTATAAACAAATAATTTTGATAACATCTTGGTTTAAAATAGTTATCATATTTCTTTCAAAGAAGTTAGTCAGTCGTATTTTATTATTTAGATAACATTCATATAATATTTACATTGTAATGTGTATCACGATGATGTTATAAATAATGACGTAGATTCATTCCGCGTATTGGAAAATGAGCTGCAAGTGTAACCTCTTATAACGCGCTTTGGTCTTTGAATAACGCGTTAAGAAAAAACGAATCAAGAAAATTGATTTTAAAAAAATATTAAAATTATTCAAAAAACGATTAAAATTGTAATTATTAAAGAAAGAAATTAATGATCAGCGTTATTTGACAAGCACCTTCTACTATAGTAACAGCTCTGTACTGTAAATATACTTGTATTTATCAATATGATTAATTATTTGTATTAATATGATTATTAGTAGTTCTAAATCGTTTGTTTTATAAAAAATATTATATAAATTGAATATTAAATATACAAAAAGAAATTCGGTCGAGAAATAGAGGAGAAAGTTGTATGTACTTGCTTATTTTCTTCGCAAGTGATTATATATAGATAATAGGTTCTTTTATGATGTCTTTTTAAAATTAGTCCCACGCGACTGACTCGTGTAATTTGCTCATATTTGGTAATGTTTCACGAATAAAAAAAGTTTAGCATTAGACAACAAATGAATGACTTGGAAATATTCATATTTTTCAATTTAAATTCTAGCATGAATTCAAGTTGTTTCAATGAATTTTCATGTCCATATATCTGCCTTCCCATTTGTCTAATTGTCTACTTGCCTTTTTGACAATTACCAAATCACTTCTCATAGGCCTATAATATTTTATGGTGCTCAGTTTGACTATAATATATATTTGACAGAATAAATTTGAGCTTCTCCTTGTGAGTTATACTAGAGATAAGACTTGTAGACAGTTGTAATTTGAATCTTTATTCTTAATAAAAGCAAAAGGCAACACCAACTTGTTGTATTATGATAAGATTATATCAATATTTGATTATTTTAATGTAAATTTTTGTTACAACTGTTTGTAAATTTCTTTTAACCTATATTTAGATTCACTTTCTCGATACTACATTTTAATAATTGCTTTTTAAAACGTTGGTTTTCATTTAAAAATTGAACTTTGTATGAAGATGTTTGAGAAATCTATTCATCTAATAAATTCTTCGATACTGTAAAAATGAGGTTTGGTTTGCTTCTGAATAAATATCTTCTATCTAAATTTATCTTATCACAAAAAAGCGTTATTTTGTAAGAAATTTTAATTAATTCTTAATCTTAACTTCTGATGCGCTTGTTAACTATGCAGCCAGAATTTTTATTGTAAACAATAGTTTAATTTGGGAAACTATTATAAACGTCTGATGTACCAAAAATAATTCTAAAGAATATCGCAACTTTTAACCATTTTTAATGGACAATAAGATAGATAACTTTTAGGTAAAACTATAACTTGATACAATCTGATGTCTATACTATCTATTATATTCATTTCAGATATGTGTATCTAATAGTGTTGATTTGATGCGAAGCAGCAAAGTCTGCAAAAGATGCTTCTCAGTTGAGATTTTATTTGAAATCTTTAATCTCAAGTAGAAATTTGATATCAGTCTGCCTGATATCGAGCTTGGCCGAGGTTGGTTTGTCCCGGGACTAGTTTATGCTACCCAAAGTCCTTGGCATTAAGACATTCATTCAAACATTTTTGATTTCAAATGATGTCCAACTTATATTAGATTGGCAACTAACTAAGTGCGTGTTTTACCTTAGAACTTAGATGGTTTACATTGCATTTTTATGTATGCTGACGTAAGTCGAATTTTTTTTTCTTAATTAGTCTAGTCATTTGGTGCAATAATAGGCTGTTGTCTGTATAGTACTCCGGGAATTCTGAAAATTGGTAATCTTATGCATATAGAGTACTATACCAGAATGACTGGACTAAATGGATTATAGGCAGTTAAGTAAAATAGAGTTTTTTTTAGTTATTGTGTAGTTTTTGTTTGACATTTATTGGATAATGGACAATCAAATCGAAAAGTTTTGTCATATTGCACTTTTTATATCTGCAAAGGTAAAAATACATCTTGAGCTAACAAAAAGCTATAGCAGTTATAGTGATAAAGTCTTAAAAAAAGGCGGTCTCAAAATTTTTGGTTTGCCAAATTTCGTTCTGGTGATTTATCACTCAAAGATGATAAACGCTCTGTCGTCCAGTTGAAATTGATCACAAAGAAATTGGCTGCTTTGGACTCTTACTACTAACAGAATCATCAATTCTGATGACTACATTAAACAACTAATGAAATTCATCAATGCAGTTGAACGAAATTGTCCTTAATTGGCAAATAGAAACAATGATTTATTTCATTATTGACATCATATATATTTGGCCACTTGGCAAAAATTGGAGCTTGGTTGGGATGTTTTGTCACATCCACCAGATATTTGACCTTCTAATTACTTTTTGTTTTTATCTTTACAAAACTCCTTAAACAACTAAACAACTCAATGATTCTGATGGTGTCAAATTGTACCTGATTCAGTTTTTTGCTAATAAAAACCAGAAGATTTAGGAAAATGAGATGATGATTTCTTTAAAGATGACCAACAAAGTATATTTAGTTCCATGAAAAAATGTTTTTGATTTTCTGCAATTACTTAGTTGCCAACCTAATATATTTAAATCCTGATTCTGTTCAACCAGTTTAGTAGATGTCCAAATTGAAATTAATCAATAGAAACCACGATAGATCAATTGCAAATCTGGATAGATTAGTCGTTGTTTTACCAACAGTAATAATGTTATATTATAGCAAGAACTTCTTGCTTCTTGCTAAGAAGTATAGTATGAAAACACTTAGTATTTTCCAATATTTCCATATAAATATCCAATATAGAAATCCTAACGGAAAGTTATTGCAATGACTACTCATTGATAGAAAGTTGAGTAATCTTGTTTAGTAAATCAGTTTTCGCCTCTCCTAAAAAGCCATATATGGTACAACCGCTTTTCCTACGCATCTCATAAAGTATTTATGGACAAGTGTTGTACACAGAGGAAATCCTTGGAACTCTGGTAAATTGTGTAAAACGGGACATGTACATGTCATTATTGAGCTCGATGCTCTCGAAATTATTCAATTGTATTGTTTTTTTAATGGATTTTGAAAGGTTACAATAAATATTCAACGACAGCTCCAAGACGCGAATGAATTGCCAGGAAAACACTTTTGGCTGGCCGAATGGTAATTTGTTAAATTTATGCGGTTGAGTCGATTTAAGAATAATAATTTAAGTCTTATCTATCAGAGATTACTTATCAGAAAATTTAATGTATAATCTTCTTGAAATTCAGGATAAAAATAATTTTGTTACATATGGCTAATTATGGTATTTGTTGTATCACATTAAATCGTTTCGTTGATATTTTGTGATACAACAATGTGATTGATGATAAATTCGCAATAAATGTCGAATTTTGAAAATTTGACGATCTCCAGGCAATAGAGCCAAAATTTAATTCATAGTTGTATAATCATTGATTATAGTACAAACATTTTTTAAGAAGTACAGCTATAGTAATTTTGAAAAATTATCAATACTATCAATTATCAGTACTATTATCAATGACTATAGCAAATTTTTCACAAACACTGTATGTTTTCTAAACATTGAAAATATTTATCTTCTTTTTTCATCATTTTGAATAAAATATTGATTTCCTGAAGATCAAATTTTTACATCTCGATATTTATTTACAGAATTTTTCTTAAATCTAATCTATTCATAGTATTCCAAGATTTTAAAGAAACATTTTTTACCTTCCGTAGGGTAAGTTATAGTAATCGTCCAAAACTTGAAAATAAAGTTTATTGTCCACATTTTCCAGAGCACTGCTCAACAGATTTGAATGCTGGAAATTTTTTTCGATTTTTATTGATAGGGATATATATGTATATACTTAATTTTATATTTTAAGGGAATTAATTTGTCAAATTCTGTTCCTATGTATCATTCAATCTGCCATACATATACTGTATCTTACATTATTTTAATTTCTGGCACATCTCAGCTGCTTTTTGGCAATAATAATGTAGACATTTAATTTCTCTTATTCATAATCATGAATTTGTTATACATATTCTTGTATTGTCTAGGCTCATAAGTGAATTGAAATTTTTGGCAGATGACGGTTTTCATTTGTTTTCAATGCCAAACAATGTCTCTCGCTAAATCATATATTGGTTTAATTTATTCCATTTATTTCTACAATATTACTATAGTTTGATAATCACATACATCCTAAAAAATTCCCTTAACAAATTTCAGAAAGGTTTATGAACATCCGAATAATCGTTTAGGAGAGATTCGATTCAGAGCGTCCGATTAGTTTGATTGAAAATACATTCGATTTGTGTTGACGGTGAGACGTGCTGGTTAAATGTGCTGAAAATTACAGTTTATAGAAAATTGAGCATCCGATTCGAATGATTGTGCTGCCAGTGTGAAGAAACGATTAGGTTTTTTTTTAATTTCAACTTTTTTTTAATTCGAAATATTTTTGTTTAATATCGAAAGTGATTCGGATTTTAATTTTAACTCTAGCTAAAATTCTGAAGCATTACATATACACTTGAAATAAATATTTTTAACTTTGCCTTTAGATTATATAATTCTTAGAAATTTGAAATAAGGTCCTTTGAGATAAGGACGAATATGAGAAACGGTTTTGGAAGCGGTTCTTTCAAATTTAGCGTTCCGTCGAAAAAAAGAGTGCGCGTAAGGTTCACACGCGATTGAAGCAAAACTTGTTTGCTACTGTACAAGATGGCATTTAAGTAAAAATAAATACATCATATAACAATTTTGAATAATGTTTTTTAGTAATATGGTAACACTCGTGATGTACACATTATTAGTGTCAACCATTATACATTATTTATATAATGATAAATTATAAATTATATATTTATAATAGCATTAAAATATGTATAATATTTAAAAACAACTAGCTGTAAGTGGAATTCTGTCTTGAGGCAATTATGGCATCGTGCCTTAGGCAAATTGCTGGAACTTCCCGCACCGTAACGAAATGTTCGAGGAATACTGAATGTTTCAAATAGATTATTATAAATATTGTAACATTGTGTAATATTTATAAGAATTTTTAAAACCGAATTGCAGAGTTGAAATTATTTGTGTAAAGTATATTAGAACTATAGTCAGAATTAAAAATAAAATCTGAAATATTTTCGATATACAAAATACTAAAAAAAAAAAAAAAAAAAAAAAAAAAATTGAACAAAATTTTTTTTTAAAAATCAATTATTTTGTTAAGACAAGCAGAAATTTCTTTGAATCATTTAAATCGGACGCTTAGTCTCTCAAAAACTGCCATTTTTTACATATTTAGCTCCGTATTTGAAATGGCTGGGCCTGCCTTTGCCAAAAACTAATAAACACTTCTCTCAATCATTACTAATTGAATGTTTTTTAGATCATTCAAATCGGATACTCCGTTCGCTCAAAATTCGATTTCTATTTCTGCACTCTTTGCTCCGTATCTCCGAAACGGCTAGACCTGCCTTTGCCAAAACACTAATCAGCTCTTTTCCCAATCAATAGGAATCGAATGTTTTTGAACCATTCAAATCGGTTGATCCGTGCGCCCTAAAACGTGACTGGAAATTTGTATCCACACATACATACACACACACACACACATACACACACACACACACACATCCATTTTTTCTGAGGTATGCCGAAACGTTCAGAAACCTTCAAAACGTCGAGAAATGTAAAAATTTTCAATTTCCGATTTTCGGCCCATTACAATAACTTACCCTACGGGAAGTTAATAATGTTATTAAAGTCATACTTCAAATATGACATGATCGGTTTGTCATTGTAATTAGCATTTAGAAATGAACCTTCATTAGAGAAATGAAGAAATTGCTGATTTATACATTCTATAATATTTGTTCACACAGTGGATTATGTTAAACAACGCCTAAACAAATAGTAACTTTACTCATCATGTATTTGTGTTTGAAGAGCTTCATGTAATTAAAATTAACATACATTCATTGACTGATGATATTTTTTTATTTTTTCGCTGGCGATATAATCTCATTCTTTGAACAGCTGTAATATCTGTCTTGCCTGAAAAATATTTTCCATTTCAGTAACTTCAAAGATTTATAGAATGTACGAATAATATAGAAATAATTTCTAACCAATAAACGTTAGTACACGGCACAAATCTTCAATTTGTTTTATTATTTTCGAGGAAGAGGGTAAAATATTTTTCTGATTCAGGCATTTTTCATTAAATCAAGATTTGTACTACGATGTAACTTTAAAATGTTTATTTATCTATGCCGATTTCCTTGTTGATATCGGTACGCATACAACGTTGATGCAGGTACGCATACAATGACCAGTCTCTATTCACATACGCGACGACTAATCACAATCGACCCGTATAGAAATGATATCATTGAGAACGAATGACGAATCATTGGCACTCGACTCTTATCTTATCTTATCTGCCGTAACATTCCGTTGCATTTGTACGGATTTACACCCTAGTCGCGCATAAAAAAGTTTTACTTCTAAAATTACAATAATCAAAATACTAAATATTTATTCAAACATAACATATCTTATTAATAAACAATTGACAAACCAATTAGGTACTGTGGATGCTCCTTTAAATCTAGTTGTCCGTAGTTTACCTGTGGGCAATCAAAAACATTTGAAGGATATAACGACGTTCAATTGTTTTCTATTGCCAAATTGTCTGAAATATTCCATATCAATAAACATCGTGCTTAGAGTAACTTATTGTTCTTTAGCCGAAATTTATTCTCTATTCTTTACTTAGGTATTAATACCGAGGTTTCGCAAATTTTAGACCCGGCTCAGGGTCATCGTAAACGACTACTCGAGTTTATCGCACTTCGCAATCAGATCTGCGGGCCAAACTTTTTGTCAAATTTTATGCGGGTTTTTAAATTTAATTCTGCTTAACGTGTACCAGCATGAGAAAAAACTTGATTGTTATAAATAGATGTATGATTTTTGTTTTTCTTTTTTCATGAATAATTGTAATTTGTGTTTTTATTGTGATAGGGCGGTGTGAATAACATACATCGAACAAACAAGTGAAAATGACAAAAACTATAAAAGTGCTTTCAACGAGTTTGCTGTATTACAAATTTATATCTGGATAATTTCATTTATTGAGGTAAGTGTTAGAATAATATTTATTTTTAAAAGATTTAATATGACATATTTTATCTTATAAACTAAGAGTTTCGTATTTTAACCCCTTAACTTACAATTTAGATTCGAAAATGTCGAGCCAAAGTTGTTCATGCTGGCGCGGCGTTTGTTACTATTTTCCCTCATAGTGTACGGTTTATCACAAGAATGAAAATAATTTGTGTTTTATAGTTTCGTATGAACAAATATTTATAATACTTGCGTTCACCATACCGGGCCATGTCCGAAATGCGTAATATTTGCTTCTTTCCGAATATCGTACGCGGGCTATGCCCATAATATTCACTTTTGGCCTAGCAATCGCACGCGGGCTCTGCTCGTCATTTTAAGTTAAGGGGTTAATGCGATTTATTTATTTGATGATACCAGTTCAGTTAATAGTTTTCACTCCTCTTTGTTTCATTGACTACCAGTTACATAGTCTTTTAATTAAGAAGGAACTATAATAGCATATTTATCAAGGAAAAATTCAACAAATTACAAAAACTATTTTTTTCATAAAGTAAGCACAAAATCCATAGACATTATAACACATATGAACTGCTAGTCCTCATATGTTTTCCGTTATATCTAGTGCTCAAACATAGAAGGGTATGTGACGTCACATGCCTGGGCGAACATTGCCGACGACAATCGCGGACTCTCCAGCTTGAGCAAATGTCATATGTTATATGTTACGTGCCTAACACAGACCTTATGATATATAAACCGATTTTAGCAGGTGGATTCGATTTTATGTTCAAGTATTTTACAGGGAAAAAATTACTAATTTAATTTTTTACAAAACTATCAGCCATCATAATTGCTTATATGCAAATATTAATAATATTTGAATTAAATTAACTATTATATCATAAATATTATTAAATATTAATAATGTCATTTCTTACAAAATTTATCAGCCACAATTGCCATTATATTATTTAAATAAAACGTATGACATATGACTTTTAATCAATCGGGAGTGTTCGGCGATTGTAGTCGGCAATGTTCGCTCAGATATGTGACGTCACATACTTTTTTATGTTTGAGGACTTATTTTGCACTCAACTAACAGTCCATGTAATATAAAGGTCTATGATTTCCGCTGTTAAAAAGTGTCAAAACATAAAAGGCGATAGTGACGTCACAGTATGAACGAGCGTTGCCGAGAACCGTCGAATGTTCTCGATTATCATATAATGGCAAAATCACACGTAAGATAAGGACATACTGAGATGCCAATTTTTAAGAAGGCATGTAACAATAAATTGGTTAGCCCTCTTTGGGACATCAGCGCATATGCATGAGCTTAAAGGGAACAAAACAAACATCGTAATTAACTTATGCCGGGCTCAGAACGTAAAATGTGCTTTTGCAATAAATGCAATTTTCTTTTTTTTCCAGTAGATCCTTTGATCAGTTTTAAAAATTATTTTATTTAGAACAAAATGACTTCGCATTATATTGTCCTTAAACACTCCAAAAATGTTCTGTGTGCACTTGTCTTTATTTTGTATTGCTGCGATTCTAAAACTGCAGTTTAGTATAAAAATTCATTGAAATTTTCTTTGTTGCGTGTGTTAAGCTTTAAGATATGAATATTTAATTATTTTGGCAATTTAGGAATGCTATCTCAGCTAAATCATATATTGGTTCCAACTATATTAAATTATAAATACATTAAATATTACAAGTATATTTTGAACGTTATTGTAAATTTAGAGATGTTAACAAACACTTGATTTTAATCGACTAAAACGATCTTTTGGGAATATTTAATAAAAGTAATTAGAGCAGAAGTTAAAAGACCACCTTTGGCAGGTATTAATTTTCTTTTTCCTTGGCATCGAATGTATTGAACGAAAAAGTCAAATATTCATTTTATCCATTGTATAAGTATGCCACTTTGTCCAAAAGTAAACTTAAATAATCAAAATTCCATCAACACCTGATAATTGCAAAAAATTGATTGTAATCTTTAGTCCTGGTGTAGGGTTAGTGATTCTAATAGCAATAATTTAAAATAACAATAAATAAGTTGTCAAAAAACATTAAAAATCCATCTTCAAAATAAACTTTTAAAGGCGCAATACACGTTTGAACTGATTACTAAGAATGTGACAATGACGCGCAACATCTGACAGGATTGTGATTATGGATTTATTCATAGTATAAAGTTGCAGAAATCAGCCAATTTTTAAATAAGCCTTGTGCGTCATTTTGGCCATTTATACCATTTTGTTCGTATTTATCCTATAGTTTATGATTATAATTGTTTCTTCTTTATTATTATAATGCATTCTGAAAATCAAGAGTTTTGTATAAGTAAATATATAATATATTTAAATATATAACAGTTCAACTGATCTAATGCAGAATTCCCATCGTAAAATTAACTTCTAGACGAGCTTCTGTTTTTAAATTGTTTCTCTTACAACTCATATCATATAATTAGCAATATTATTGCAATTATTTGACTTTATGAAAATTTATATTAGTATATATATACACTTATATATATATATGTATATATATATATATATATATATATATATATATATGCAATATAATATCTTGCCTTGTACATGCAAAATGATATAAAATATACCATTTATATAGTAACTTGCATTCTGAGAATTATCGATCGAATAAATTGCATTTCTATTAATTTTTTATGCTCTCTAATTAGTCTTACTATATATGCGCGCGTCTCTATAAAAATCTTCTACATTTCTTGAGTAATATATTAATATTTATTTTATTTTTTTGTTATTGAAGAACTTTCAAAACACAAATTTATCAATTTTCAAGTAAAAATTTCATTTTAATTTATTGAAAAAATCTGATTGGTAGTTTTTAACAAGAAAAGACTGGAAATTCTGCTTTCTGCAATTCAGGAATAATGAAACATGTTTCTTCTACTACTTTTTGTTGTTGAAAGGAAAATCGCTTCCTAAAAATGAAGGTTTATTAATTTTTCGAGTAAAAATTTACTCTACAGTTGCCTTGAAAAGATCTGATTTATGTACCTATTAACCGAAAAAGTTAGCTATTTTTGCTCCATAAGACTCGTTAATATTACGTTTTTTTTGCGAAATCAATAAAGTTTAAATTTTAGATATTTTTTTGTAATTAACGATTTTAAATTAAATTTTTATGCCCTTTATATCAAACTATCTATCTTTATTTTGCAAACTTATACTACAGAAATATAAATTGGAAATCATACTGATTTTCTTGGTTAAGACCATTTATATACAGATCAAACTTTTAAGTGTTTTTTTTGCTAACAATACATGGTGTTTTATACAAATTGATTAATTCCTGATTTTTTTAAAATAAGAGAATATATATTAAAACAAGAAGGCCCTGATATGATATATAAGATTAACAACAATATTTATCTTCTATATCTTCTCAGAGTTGTGTACCATGATCACATACTTATACTTTTATTAACAATGAAACAAAAACTAGTTCTATAATTCAAGGAGTTTTTTTTCGAAATATATTATTCATAGTCATAGGTTGAATTGATCTCAAAATGTGAGTACTGATATTTGAGGATTAAAGAAAAGGAAATTTCTAAATTAAAATTTTAGTACTTCTAACGTTTGCTCGTTAAAGTTGTCTTTGAAAATAACTATAGCAATTACTATTTCAGAAATATTTTTTATTATCATTTTTTAAATAATAATTGAATATTAAAATTTTATTTAAAAGAATTTTGTACATCCAATGGAACGAACAATAATCACGTGAACGTTTACATAAAACAATTTTACAAACGTTTCAAGACCTTGATTTGTCTCATCATCAATGGAAAAATTAACAGCTAAAATTTTTTTTAAAATAATTTATATAAATTCTTGCTATATTAGTTACTTCTTGTAAAGTAAATTACTATTTGTTTTTATATAAATAACTTATCTTAATTTTAAATATATTACTTATATTATTATATATGTTATATCGAATTGATTTCCCTTCAAATAATTAATTTGTAAAAAATTTCTAAATATTTTATATATAATTAATGATCAAATCAATGCATATAAAAAATAAATATACCTAATTAAATAGTACTAATAAAATTAATTATTATATGGTCAAGGCGAGACACTTGAATTATTTTTCATTCCAACAGTTAATAATGTTCGTATAAATATTACGAAATATAGTTTGGTATCTAGCAATAAAAAATTGCTTAACGCTGATGAAATAATGTCTACTTTACAACGATATTGTTATTAGTCATATTTGAATTTCCTGTTCTTAACTTTTATATAAATTTCATATTGCAAAACGAGATAGATCCAATCACAGTAATTATGGTAATATGTATATATTAATAATATATATATATATATATATGTATGTAATATATTCGAATTTTTTTGCTTCCAGGGGCTCAAATGCCTGCAAATTCATAAAAATAAACTCCCTCAATGTTTTAGCTCTTAATCTTAACTTTAAGATAGTCCGCACTTCAACCAAAGTTTCTTGGTTCTTCCTAAGTTGCCGAAAAGCAGCTGAGATGTGCCAAAAATTAAAATAATATAAGATACATTATATATTTAGCACAGAAACAATCTGCGCAACAATATACCCTTTATAATTAATTTGACAGATTATTATCTTTTAACTAATGCAGTGGTGTTTTGGCCTTACTTTACTAAATCACAATACAAAAAAATTTTACTAATTCAAAAAATTATTTAAAAGTTTCATCGTGTCAAAAATTCATATGTTTGGCATTCGAATATTTACTCAAGTCAATAGAGCGTTTTGTGTGAGAATTTTTTTTACTGTGCTCCAATTTGCATGAAATTTTCGAATTAGGTTCATCTCACTCTCAAGTTCAAAAGTAAAAATAATTTAGACTCTTTTGCCATTTCCCGGGGGGATGAACATTTCTTTTCATCGGTATCGATAAAAGAACTAATTATAAGAGAAAAATGTTTAATAATGTTTTTCAAAAAGCAAATACTTTTCAAGTTACTGGCTACTGGAAATTTGTTTCCTTTTTGCGTTTTTATAGTATATATTAAATTTTTATGGCAGTTATTATTTATGATTAAAATAAGCAAATACAGTGTTATCCTCAAAATTTTGATTCACTTGTCGCTAAGTTATAAAATTCTAAAAAGAAAATGGAATTTAATCCATGTTATTTTCATAAGAAACTTTGTTTGGAATGCGGACTATCTTTAAGGTAATATTAAGAGCTAAAACTTCTAGAGAATTTTTTTGAATCGTTTTGGAAGCATTTGAGCCCCTGGGAGCAAAGAAATTCCAAACGTTACATATAAAAACACATTTCAACAATTTTTATTTTTTATTTAGGATTGACTGTTCAGAAAACAAATATTGCACTTGTTCCCTATCGTCACTAATTTAAATAATCATACTTATCAAAAGTTCAAATTGATATAAGGACTTTTAAAGATTGCACTATCTATTCATTACTTTAAGAAGAAAAACAATCTCGTAAAAATATTTTGAAGCCAGTCAAAATAACACTTCAGAAGAGTTTCTGAAGTTTTTATCTAATCTAACAATTATTATCCATTTTCTGCTGATATGGTAGATAAAGTCTTCCCAGATGTTTGATATAAACTTGAGTCTACTATTCTCATTTTTTCAATTTCTAACTACAAATATAAAAGACAAAATTTAGTTAAAATAATGGAAGTCGAGTTTGTAGGGCATAGAATTGATATTTTAACTATAATACAATCTTATTACAATTGAAATAGGGTAAAGTAGGGCTTAAAGGTCAGTTTATAAAAAGGATCATTGATATCTCAAAAACAAGTAAAGATATGATTTTTTCAACAACAATATTTAAAAGTAGAAGGCAAAAGATGTATAACCAGCAAACATCTCAATTCTTACGACATTGATACAGAGAGAAAAACCACAATGGCTGAAAATCAACAAAAAGTGTTTCTTTCGTTGTTAGTTTTTATGGTTGTGAGCACTGTTGTTTAGTTAACGATACCTTAATATAATTTTTAAGTGTACGTTATTAAATTGTTTTGCAAGACGTATTAATATTTTGAGGTTAGAATCAACAGTTTCTTATATATAACCTCTATTACTTATATATTACCAACTACAATTGAGTTGGGTAAAAAGGACCAACTAAACATATACGTTGGCAAAAGTGTAGACGTAGAATTAGATTAAAAAACGCAATTTTACAAGAGATAAATTAAATTATTAGTTATTCCAACTCTGCTGATGAATATTTGTTTTGTAATACAAGATCAAGGTTATATGCAATGAAATCTTTGTAAAAAATGTTTTCTTTTGCCCTCTACCTGACTCTTCCTACCTTGTTTATGGGGCAAAATGGGCCAGATGACAAATTTTGAGAAAAATAGCTAAAGAACATATTTAAAAAATTAAAAAATTAATTGAGAATTTTACTGAACTTAGTTTGATAGTTGTTTTGTAGTTCTTTGGTACATATTATGTCTTGTCATGTAGTTGATATAGATTAGACAGTTATATTGACATAAATTCAGTCAGAATAATCCATCAAAATTGTTGTCAACAATTTCATTCAATATGAACTTAATATAATAGCATGTTTGAAAACCTTCAGTGAACAAGCTCGATTTGCACTACATCGTTTTTTTCGTCATATCATTAGCCTTAATTATAGTTTTTGTTTTTACCATTCAAGCAAACTTATAATAATGTCAAGAAGAAATTTTTTATCATTGCGATTCATAATAGATGTTATGTAATCAATATTTCATTTGCTTTGTTTTACATAATATATTTGATTGACAATATAAATAATATATTTGACTTATTTAGAATTATATCATTTTAAAAAATTATACAATACATTTATTGATTTATTGGTATAACTTAAACAGTTCGCACTAATTTTATTTATTATATTCTAGATCTATTCAAAGTCAATACTATATGAGATAATTTAATGAAAAAAAGAGTGCGCGTAAGGATCACATGCTATTGAAGTAAAACTTATTTGCTACTGTACAAAGTAGCAAATTTAAGTTAAGTAAAAATAAATACATCATACAACAATTTTGAATAATGTTTAGTAGCGATATGGCAAAACTCGTGATGCACACATTTATTAGTGTCAACCTTTATACACATTTATATAATGATAAATAATAAATTATATATTTAAATAGCATTAAAAATATGTATAATATTTAAAAACAATAATATAAATTAAAGTAATACTTCAAATATGACATGATCGGTTTGTCATTGTAATTAGCATTTAGAAATTAACCTTCATTAGAGAAATGAAGTAATTGTTGATTATAAATTCTGTAATATTTATTCACACAGTGGATTATGTTAAACAACGCCTAAACAATATTGTTTTCGCAACTTCACTCATCATGTAATAATTGTGTTTGAAGAACTTCATGTAATTAAAATTAACATACATTCATTGACTGCTTTTATTTTTTTACTTTTTCGCTGGCGATATAATTTCATTCTCTGAGCAGCTGTAATATCTGTCTTGCCTAAAAAATATTTTCCATTCTAATAACTTCAAAGATTTATAGAAACTACGAATGGAATAGAAATAATTCATAATCAATAAACTTACGTTTAGTACACGTGACAAATGTTTAATTTGTTTTATTATTTTCAAGGAACAGGGTAAATTATTCTTCTCATCAAATCAGGATTTGTACTACGATGTAACTTTAAAATGTTTATTTATCTATGCCAATTTCTTTTTTTGATGCCGGTACGCATACAACGACAGATCTCTATTTACAACACGACGACTAATCACAATCGACCTGTATTGAAATCATTTCATCGAGAGCGAATGATGCACAGTTCGGCCGTAACGCAATTTCCGTTGCATTTGTACGGATTTACACCCGAGTCGCGCCTAAAGAAATTTTACTTAAAAAATCACTAAAAATAACATTAATAGTAGAATGTTTTATATGTGAAAATATAATACCAACAGCAATATGCTTCTGTAAATTTATTAATAATCATTTTTAGTAATATAATTTTAACAACATTGCGTTTACTATTCACATTGGAAACAATAGCTAATAAAAATAGACCATTCTATACATCCATTACCCATTACCTATAGGCAGTAAATTTTTTACAATCAGGTACGTGCGAAAACTCCTCATACTTTATAACCAATTCAAAATACACATATGCGCCAGTAAAACCAGATTGTTAATTAAAATTTCCTTTGTGTATAGATTTAAAATAGAATTATAGAGTCGTAGGTAGCTTTTAATCAGGTAATATAACTGGTATATTATAATTGAACAGCAAGTACCGTTCGAAGACCTCCATCATGGCCAACATGTGCGTACAAGAGAAGAGGGTCATGTTAGTTTATGAAAATTGTAATGGAAATTTATAGTGTAATTTTTATGATCGAAACACGTATTTTTGAAATAAATTTTTTCTTTACTTTTCTTAGGATAAGGTGTTGTATACTCTTTTTTTTAAATAATTGACTTTGGTCCAACGGGTCATTTAGCCATCTTGAATATTTCCTCATATTTTTTTTATAATTATTGTATATACTTTTTTCTATATTATTAATTATATTTTCAATATTTTGCATCAAATAATTTTCTACATACTTCATATTCAATTACAAGAATATTGTATTTGTTCTTAACATTTTTGATATCTCAACTGCAAACAAATCCAATGTCCATGTTATTTCTACCATCTTATTCATTTACAAGGTATTTTCAATATTTAATTAAATATCAATATTTTTGATATTTTTTATTTTAACTTCAATAAAATTTCTACTATATTTCTCTAATTCTAATAATCTCTAGATCATTTCTACCATCTTTATATTTAGTATTGCAATTCAGCATTATGTATGGACAGTGCCAGGATTCGATCCGAAGATCTCTGGCGTGTGAGTCGTCATTCTCATCATGAATACGCATGTCTTTACGTTTTGTAAAAACTGCTAAACCAATTTACATATCTAATTCTGCATCATATTAATTTCTGCATACTCATATTCAATCACAACTCTATTCTATTAGTTCTTAACATTGTTGATATCTCAACTACAAACAAATCCAATGTCCATGTTATTTCTACCATCTTATTTAGTTACAAGATTAATATACTAGTTCCTAACATTTTTGATATTCTCAATTCTAACTCAAATAAAACTTAATCCTTAGATCATTTCTACCACTTTTATATTCAGTATTATGTATTGACAGTGCCAGGACTCGATTCCAGGATCTTTTAAGTGTGAGACGTTATAGCACTATATGTATATGTATTCTACGTTTTGGAAAGAAATGCTTAACCCCGTGGTTTTCAACCTATGAGGCGCGTTATAAAGAGAGCTGCTTCTAAAATACTCTTTTTAAAAATAAACCAAAATTTTTGAAATTATATAAAAAACAAAAAAAAAATATTAGTTTTTCATGGAAATATTTACATAATATTGCATATTAATTTGTAGTATGATAATATCAGTTGAGTATTGATGAGATTAAATTGTTGAGAAAATTGAAATCATACCTTGATGGATTGTATAGCGATTTTGGATGGAAATGTTTTGTGTCCGATTTTGATAATTTTCACAACGTTGGTACCTTATGACCTTTGTAGAATGCTATTAAAAATGTTCGATCGCACTTCAAAGAGTTTTCGAGAAAAACGTATTTTAAATATTTGAAAAGTAACGAATAGTTTTTGACGAATATCTCTAGAACGGTTAGACAACAATTTTTTTATTAGGGTAAACTCGCAATGCGAAAAGGGTTGGTAACCACTGGTTTAACCGATTTAGATATCTCATTAGAAAACAATTTGATTTGAATGGGCCATTAAGTTTTGTGGAAGTTAGGTTCCGTCGATTAGGAGTTACTCCAGAAAAAGTACTAACAAGGCGAATTTCAGGTTTACTCGTATTGTATTTTGATTAAACTTTGCTTAGTGATACAGATCATTGTCAAAATGAAACCCTTAAAATATTATAGGCCTATGAGAAGTCGTTTGATTGTAAAATATAATTGAAGTTAAGAATAATAGTTTGCGTGCTATATATGTTCGCATATTATCATCTGTCTTGTTAACACATATTTTATTTTTATATTCTTATAGTTAGATATGATGAAAATATTTGTAATTATTGATTTATTGCATATATTTTGGAAACAAAACAAAAACAGATGTATCTGGAAGAAATCTGTAAATACACCTTTAAATGAGTATCAGACGAAGACGTTTATTCAATTCATTTCTCAGTTGTTGCTCATTTGCATAAAATAAATTAATTACTAATCATTATGCAATATGAACAACCATTGGGTACATATCCAATAAACAATTTTCAAATAAATAAACCAATAAATAATTGTGAGCAATGTGATTTAAATAATATAATGTTATTTCTCATTTCTCAGATAAATTACTTATTGCGCACACTTTCTGTATAGATCCTGTCATCATATCTATATAATTAATAAAATGAATTAATTACAGAAGTACCCCGTTAAGACGATCATACTTGATACAGTTCTTCGCTTAATTCGCCTCTTTACTTCAGTCCCTGCACTTTGAAACATATTGTTTCTATCACGCATAATACGCTTCCTTGCTTCAGATGCGTTTTTGATAAGGACCCTGGAAAATGATTTTAAATGGGATTTTAGGATAATAATAAATTTCTTGTCATCGTCTTCATTTTTTTGGTGATCTTTAATAATGTGAAAGATATCCTGAATGTATTTAAATAATTTATTTTATACTGTTTTTGAATCATTGGCGTGGAAACCACTGATTGTGATCATGTAGTGCAGGGTATTCCAACAAAGTTGTTTCCCAATATAATGTTTTAGATTGGTGCTATTTGAAATTTATTATTTATATTTCTTCAGAAAACCAAATCGTTTTTCAATGTTCAAATTCCAAAGTTCAAATTTATGCATGAGGCTTAACATTTTTAGAAGTGCGAAAGTGGAGCGGAGCCGCAAAAATTGAGAGACTCTGATGTAGTGTCTTATATGTTATATATGTAGTTTCATATATTTTCATATCATCTTAAATTATTTATTTTAACTAGTTTCTGTATTAAAATTTATGTTTTTATATTGTGATGCCTGGTGTTTCATGGTGTAATGGTCAAGGTCACGGACTCGTGCGGACGGGGTCGTGGGTTCGTACGCCGCTTTGGGCATCCAGGTATCGTGCAGTAGCGATGTCCATTTCCACTTGAAAACGTAGATCAAGAATGTGTTTCCAATAGAAAATAACTCATTTCGGGCACTGCGATGTGAAATGGTAATGGATAACTTCTCACACTATTCCTCCCTGAATCGATTTGTTGTTTCATTTATCTCATGGACCTTCCTTGGGGCAGTACTACCCATTTTTATTGGGATATATATGCAAGCTTAAGCGGTTAAGAGCGACGAGACTTGATTCCGAGGTCCGGGGTTCGAGACCCACTTCGAGCAGCCTGTTGTCAAGCAGTAGAGACAACAGCTCTATTAGATAAACTCTAATGAAAAAAATATCAAATATTTATGGGTTAACCATTGGGTTACCATCTAAAAATACAAAGTAAGGAGAAATTTCAGCCCAACAGCTCATAGGACGTAAGGCTCTAAAGGCTGTTAACCATATATAGAAAAATAACATAATAACATATATAGAAAAATATGCAAGCTGCCACGCAAAAGTTGTTTTATCAATTTCTTATATGCGCATTTAGATGAAGTTTTAATGAAACGTTCGTAAGCGTAAACACGATTTCCTTTACAATTGTACTATATCTTTATTTAATTCTAATTCAATATACATTAAAAATGAATTTGTCATGGCTGTCGCAACAGAGGCGAGTGTAATCGTATGGTTATCTCGGTGCACTTTGTATTAAACTTAACAATAAACAATGTTATCAGCTCCGGAGAAAGATATCGCGCAGAAGCCTTTCAAGTGCGAATAAACCAAAACAATCGGATTGATGAAATTCAACCTTTTAATTTTAATTGCGCGATTAGAAGCTAATATGGAGCGATAACGAGAACAATCGGACGATTATTACCAACGTCATAGGATTGGACGCATCATGTTTTGCAACGTTGGCAAGATTGTCACTATAAATGAAACAAATATATACAGTAGAACTCCGTTAAGACGATCATGCCTAATACAATGTAACGTCACTTTACGTCTCTTCCTGAACTTTGAAGTTTGAAGCATATTGTCTCTATTCTGCATAATAGTATTTCAATGGTATAACAATATTTTAATTGTTTCACTTGTTTTTAATTTTTAATTTTTGGTTGAGTGAGTTATAGTAATCGCAAAAAATCGAAAATGAATTATATATATATATATATATATATATATATCTTTTACGTTTCAAAGGTTTCTGAACATTGAGGCTTTAAAAAAAATAGATGCATGTGTGTGTGTCACATACCACGGAGAATTAAATATTATACGTAATTTTTTTATTGTTTTCAGCATTATAGGTATGTATATTTGATTTGTAAGCACATCCCCAGAGTTAAATTCCGTAGGTCCAGATTGGTTTGTTAATTGTTTTATATAGCAGCAGTTTATTTTCAACAGAGAGTTTAGACGTTTTACGCAGTAGCCAATTAAATTCTTTCATTTTGATCATTATTTGCTGCTTTTTTGTTTTTATGTGGCTTTTCCAAGTAATTCTGCTCTCTAAATGGAGACCAAGTTATAGTAATCGCATGTGTGTATATGTTTGGGAACAATTTTTCGTCCACGATTTCGAGAGCACGGATCAATCGATTTGAATGATTCAAAAAACATTTGATTTTTATTGATGGGAGACATGCTGATTAGTTTCTGGCAAAAACATTTGATTTGTGTTGAAGGAAAGTAGATAAGTGAGTAAGTTGGCTCTTCTACAGTTAATAAGGTAAACAGGTAATCAGGTAGTAAAGTAGAAAAAGAGATGAATGAACTGTTAGAATAATAGACAGGTAGGTAAGTAGACTGAAAAACAAGTAGGTTAGGCAGATATGTAAACAGGTGGGCAAGTAGACAGGTAAACAAAAGGACAAATAGATAAGTCAACAGGTGGACATGTGGACAGGTAAACAGGTAGACAGATAAAGAAGTAAGTAGGTTAGTAGTAGACAGATGAAAAGATATTTAAGAGAAGAGATATACTGACAGACTGGTAAAAAGGTAGAAAAGTAGAAATCACTTGTGGACATGTGGACAGATAAACAGGTAGACAGATAAACAAGTAGACTAGTGAACGTATACAGGTAACAGGTGGATACATAGATGGGCCAACAGGTAAACAGATGAACATGTAGTCAGGAGAAGAGATAGATCGACACATTGGTTAACAGGTGAAAAAGTAAAAAATTTGGCTGGCAGTCAAGTAGACAAGTTGACTGATGGATGGGTAAATAGGTAGAGAAGTGGACAGGTGGACAGGTAAATAAGTAGATCGGTAGACAGGTAGAGCATATAAAAATCAAATCATAATAATTTAAATCGATTATATCGGAAAGCTCATGCAACTTAACATAATATTAAATCAGAACCATGAGAATAACATAATACCACATTGTGCAATTCCAATTACATCTTGAAAATCAAAATCATTATGTTCATTTTTCTTCAAAAATCTTCTATATTACATTTTAGAGAAAAATTTTGTCTATAATTTTAGTATCTAAAATAGACATTTACCTGGTCTTTTTTGACACCTGCTAATTTCCAGATGTTTCACACCATAGATTGCAATTTATTATGACGCTGCGCACATCACCATAAAATATTTTATAGCTATTTAATCATTGTCGGTGGCTGTTAAACAATCATGTTAATCAAACAATAACAATATTATTTTATGTGACAAATATTATTTAGTGTGTAAAATAGGTTGATATTACTCTAACTCATTATACAGGTTGTTTCAAATAATGAGGTAAAATTCTAGAATATGTCATATTTCAAATTTAACTATTAGTGCATTTTTTTAAAAAAATGTACTCTTTTTTGCTTATCTTGATAAATGTTAATATTCTTATTTTGCCATTTTAGTTACTCGAAACTTTTTTTTTTTTGAATTTCGATCTGTTTATATAAGGAGGACATTTAGCAATTGTTTTGATATGCAATGTCTTGTTTGGAAGGTAAACCAATAGTCCTGACATATTACCTGTCAGTAATTCCCCAAAATTTGGTTTTCACCTAAATTTGAGATCTTGAGTTAAATTCTTATATCATACTGCTTGATATCGTTTTGGCCGAGTTGGGTACGAACATCGGGCTAAGAATTGCTATCTCTTATTTTTTACCTCTACTTTACAGCTGGTTGGCTCTCTCTAATCATTTTTGGTAGACTCCAAATATTAATAAAGGTTTTACGAATGACTAAATTTATCAGTTCCAAAAATTTCATCAGCGTCCTAAATAGTGTTCTACTTGTGGTTTTTGGGTTAGGTCTTCTATCATATCGGTTTATTTAAAATTTGTCAATCGTCTCTCAATTGTCTACGTGCTTTGTAAATTAATTCCAATCGTATTTTCTAAGTAATCTAGAAATACTGTTATCAATTCTATTTATTTAGAACAGGTATGAGTAATCATTGGAAGTGTTATCACTTAACGCGACCTTATTTCTGACTATATCGATTTCAAATAAATGCTCATTTATTTGGGGCAAACGGTTTCTTATACATCACAAAAAATTAAAAAAATATGCATTGGTTTAGTTAGACTCAGATAACTACAAAAACCTCATAGGCGTTATTTAGAATTTTTACAACTTTTTAAAAATGCTTTAAGAGTTATTTTGTTTTTTTTAATGCTTTATTGCAAAATTGTAATTATTTACCAATTTACAAAATAGATGTGTGATATTTAAACTTTTTGCAAAAAAAATGGTTATAGTCCAGAACATTTCCTATTATACAAACTTTATTCTAAATCCAATAATACTATACAGAATTTCAAAAAATTAAGCAAGTTGACACTTATACAGGTAGACAGGTAAACAGGTAATCAAGTAGTAAAGTAGAAAAGGAGACAGACAAACTGATCGAATAATGGGCAGGTAGTCACACAGACTGGTAAACAAGTAGACAGGTAGACATGTAAACAGATAGACGAATAGATAGGAAAACAGGTGAACATGTGGACAGGTGAACAGGTAGGCAGATAATATGCATTGGTTTAATTAAATTCAGATAACGACAAATACCTCATAGTCGTTATTTGTATGTGCTTTTGATGAATATATTTACGTGAACTATATGCGCAAGTTAGTCCAAGTGCCAACAATTTAGAGAAGAGAAGAGATTCTATAAAAAATGTTTTTTACTAAACCATTTATGGTTTTATAATGTTATTCGAATATAGAAAACTAAAATTCGTTTGTTCTGAAAAATTGGATAAATATGTTCATGCTAAGGATGCCCCAAAGTAGAAAAATTAAGTCGTATAGCGCATAATGCAAAAATCTATTAAGAAGATTGATCACGATCAATATGTTTGATCTCCCAATTGAAAAATTTGGTGTCTTTATTTTTTCATTTGATCCTATTCGGTACAAGTGATGCAATTCTCAAAATCTTGCTAGTATTGCTAGTAGAATAGCAATGCTGGTCAGAGAGCTCGATTTAAGGTCTTTGTATTCTAACATCAATGGTCAACATGTCAGCAAATGCAATAGGGAAGTAGTTACTGCAGTAGTTTCGTGATTCTTAGAGAATTATTGAAGATATTGCTTTTTTGAAAAGAAATTGCTCAAGATCGTTTAGTTGCTATAAGTCTCATGTCATCCCAAAACTCAAAGATAGAGGCATCTGTCATCAGCTTCTGCTCCTAATAAGTTTTTGCAGATGACCGATTTTGGATATTATTAGACCAGGAACTTTAGGTCATGCAAAGGCTACTTATTCGATGCCAGTTTAATGGAGAAGCACCTGTATAAGTATCAACTTACCTAATTTTTTGAAATTATATATATTATTATTGGAACTGCATTTGTGAATAAGTTTGTACCCAGCTTTGAATAAAAACCAAGTATCAACTACATAAATTAAAATTGACTGCTGGTAAAGAAATCTAACTTGATTGCAATAATGAAGGGATTTTAATATCATTTGTCAACTATTAATTCCATGAGCTGTTGGTTGCAAGACCAACAAACTGGTAATTCAATAACATAGTGTAACTAGAAGGTAACTCAGTGGTTGACCATTCTCTTTCTGGTGAGGTTGTTATTGGAATAATACTGGAATTTGTAGTTAAAAAAATCTCATTGGAATTGACGTGTACAATGTCATAATCCAAACTAAAGTTAATATAATCCAAATAATTGCTCATAGCTCTTCCCTGTCCCCATTGTAATCGAATCAGAACGATAAACTATAAAACAAAGTGTTTAAATTCCCATAGAAGTCGTCGTCGTCGTCGAATGACATAACTTGAAATCGTATATTCATTTGAAATGTATTCGAACAATTCGTCCGAATTGTTTATTTAGTTAGGAATCTGATAAAGAATGTTTAGAGTTTTGACAGATAACAAAGCGAACGATTCGTCTTTGTTGAACATTTTTGCTAATAATCGACACTCAGGTACACTCATTCCAACAATGTAACCATAATTAGTATAGATATTGCGAATAATGTAGAATTTTGTTAAATTTCATGATGATAGATAGGAATTTTGTTGATAAAATACTATTAAACAGGAATAACATTGTTCTTTGCCGTTGTGTTGCACATACCAAAATAATAAGCAATGTTTGATGGAGTTATAAATCAATCAAGATTTTTTTTATATTGCTTTGTATTTTATATTGCTCTTTTAAATTGCTTTTTAAGCAGCAATCTGAGCCAAGAGTTTTATAAACTATTCAGATAATACCTATCCACAACGTCTCTTTTTTGGAAGGCAACCTAGATGTTGTTCCATCAATTTGATGTAACTTAATTAGAAGGTAATACTAAGGTATATTTTTCTATTTTTTAACTTCACGTTCCGAAATTGAAATTTTTCACATTTCTTCACGTTTTGAAGGTTTCTGAACATTTTGGCATACCTCAGAAAAAATGAATGTGTGTGTGTATGTATGGATATAATTTTTGGTCCACGTTCTCGGGCGCACGGATCAACCGATTGAAATAGTTCAAAAAACATTTGATTCTCACTGATAGGGAGATGTACTGATTAGTTTTTGACAAAGGCAGGTCTAGCCGTTTTGGAGATACGAAGCAAAGAGTGCAGAAAATATAAATCAAGTTTTTGACAGCACGTAGCATCCGATTTGAATGATTCAAAAAACATTCAGTTTGTAATGACGGGGAGAAGTGGTGATTAGCTTTTAGCAAAGGCAGGTCCAGTCGTTTCGGAGATAACGAGCGAAATGTGCAAAAATGGCAGTTTTTGAAAGGGAACTAAGCATCCGATTTGAATGATTCAAAAAACCTTTCTGCTTCTGTTGACAAAACGATTGATTTTGGGAAAAAAATAATTTCAGATCGAGTATCTCTAACAACTCTTTGACTGGAGAGCACAAACAAATCAAATAGAAAGAAATTCAGGGATAAATGAAGAACTTGAAAATAGGATAGTCTTGTATCATTTTCCACTGGGCACTAGTTATTCCACGATATTTTGCTTTTGATGACAACTACTGTCACAAACTACGTTTCGCAAATTACAAACAAGCTTTTGATGACAAGACAGGACATTGTTTGTTTACTGTCAACTGAACTGAATTTCTTAGAAAATCATTTAGAGTAGTATTACAAGAGAACTACTGTTCCTTGTAACAACATATGGATTTTATATCAATTCACATACTGCAAATTTCTTAAATAGAATATATAATATATTTATAAAAATAAAGCTATGTAATATCCAAATATTTTGAAAGACGGTCTGATAATTTTCAAATATTTTAATGTAATAAATAGTAATGTTATATTGGTTTATGGTTATCACCTTTTTAAATTACAGTTATAAATTTTATAAATCGATAAATCGATAAATTTTATATATAATCGATTTTATAAATCGATTTGCAAGAAACGGAGAAAATGATGAATAAAATCTTATAATTTCTGTTGTTTTCCCTTTAAATGACCTGAAAAACCTGGAAAAAAGTTCCTTAAAAAACTTCAAAAAGAGTTAGCAAATTCCGAGTATAAGTATCAAATCATACACCTGTACAGAAGAATCTTATATATAAGATATATATATATATATATATATATTTGTATAATTGTGTATATATATATATATATATATACATATATATGTATATACAAATATTCATATACAAATTTAATCTTTGTTGCCTTTGACAAAGTACAACATGCTGTTTGGCACGTTTTACGTATAAGGAAGTGTTTTATAAATAAGTAAATAAATAAATAATCAAATGCAAACAGTTATTTATCTTTATTTGTACATACGTAGGTGAATGTACATGTATGTACTAATGTGCTGCTGACTGATATAACTCAATTCTCTGCATAAAATTTTGTCAAACACAAGTGCAAGCGCATTATTGGACATGCATGCCATCCAGGCGTAAATACTGCACTGAAATACCGACTTCAGTAGGAAGATATAGTGATACAATAATATTTATATTATTATTATTATTATTATTATTAATTTTAATAATAATTGAAGCAAGACAATACCAACTGCCTGGAAATCTAAGGAGGAAAGCGGCAAGGATCCTGCTTCTAACTGATCCTGTTCAATCTGCATTGCCACATCCTTGGAAGACGAATTGGATTTTTTTTACTCAAATCACAATAATAAAATAAGCTGATATTTCAAGAATTATTGGAAATTAGAAACGATTACAATTTCAAAATATGATGATTTTAGTAATCCACGATATCATATTGTCGATATGGGACGACGATACAAAACCAACAAATAGAAAGTGGAAGGGAAATCAGGAAGTCTAAGATATAGATCAATATAATATAATTACTTGGGAAGTGTCTTAAATGTAGACAGAAACCACAAGAGATTGATAATGGTGCGAATTAATCGGATAAAACGCTCCAGTTGGAGCAAGACTCTTTACAGATCAGAGACATGCTCACTAAAGAAGTATGACAAAAACTAACGATGACTTAAACGTTTCTAGTTATGGTGTTGGAGAGCATAATAGGGATGAAGAAATCCTACAAATGGCGGATAAAAAGTATTATAAAAAGTGGAAAGCGAAGGAACACTTTCTGATGCAGTTGTGAAAATAAAAGGTAGCTAAATAGGATTCAGGTTGGGAATAGAGTGTTTTTCTGCATAAGAAAATGCAGGAAAATTAAAGCTGAGATATAAAAATATGACACAGATAAGGGGAAAAGTGACTATAAGCATTTTTCTACATTTATATATATTAGGAGGAAAAACAGGTTCAACAATGTAGTGCACTTATACCATTGACGTGTCTTTGGACAAAGTTCTATTAATAATAATATAAATAATAAAAAGTATTTCTGTTATTACTAAGCCCAATATCTTAAAATCTTATATGAAAGTATTACCATTCGACTTATCAAAAATGAATTTTATAGTTTATATTTTTGTCAACATAACCGATTCGCTAATTTTATGTTTTCTCAGCTTGGAAAGTCATTCTAAACTATTTAAAAACTAGAAAATGTAGGCATATTAATGCATATTTTGCCTTTCGTCGATATTTTCTCAAAAATATTTTTAAAATTTAAAAGCCATTTAAACGACTTTAGGATCAGTGCTAATTTGGTTTGCGTGGTGATTGGCCAAGCTTTTGTTTTATAATTTAGAGTTAAATGAAAAAATCTTGTTGAAGTTGAAAAAAATACAATTTTCAAAATTTGAATGGTTCTTACGAGATATTAGGATATTCAGTCAACCTGTTTTTTACTTGTGACTGATTCTTATTACTCCATTCCCGATAAAAAATATAAAAATTAAAAATACATTGCAAACTTTTCATATAAGTATATAGTACATACGTGTACTGTACTATGTATTTTGTTCATAACAACCCTTTAAAGACTGTCAAAGCTGAAGTTTTGATTATGTGTATTTACTATCGTACAAAAATGAAGTAATTAATTTAGAAAGTGTTTATACATTATCAAAGAATTCATATTAATTGACAATACGCATATTTCAATTTCAATCATATAAACAAATAATGATGAGGATATACTATCAGTTAATAAATAGATCCAGACTGATTACGACTGACGATTAAAAAGAATATTTAGATATATATATATATAATGTGTAAGAAGTAAATAATGGAGACGGTTGCATTTATTTCATCAAGGTTTCATCATACTATAAACAGTTTAGTCGAATTCTTTTGTTCCGAGAAATTTCATGTTGTCTGAAATGTGATGCAATGTTTGTCATTTGCTACGATAAACGTGCATTTTATTTTAAATACATATAAATATAAAGTATATATTACTGTCAATTATGTTTATAGGGCTAATTATTTACGTTTAAATAATTATTTCTTGAAAAGGAAAATTATTAAATAATTTATATAGTTTTCTTGGAATACCTCCTATAGAGAAGACAAAATTTGTCACAACCGTACCCAAACGCAAACATTTAATATTCCTCGAATATTTGTTCCAGCAACTTGCCTTAAGGCACAATGCCATGCACCACTAGTTTTTTATGCGTTTAGATAGAAAAAATTAATTATAATGTCCAAATAATTAAAATATGCTTATACGTTATATTTAGTAAATAATTCTAAAAATGATAATCTTTATTATTGTTAATCATATATGATTATCGACAAAGTACTTCATATTTGTACTGGATTCCAAATATTTCCTTATTCAGAGAATCATAATTTGCACCTATCCTAATTTTTATCATATAAAGTTTTAAAATTAGTAGAGAAAAATACGCAGAGTCTTCGTTGTGTTGTTTTTTTGATGTTTTGTTTGTTGTGTATCGATTTTATATATTTTTTAGAAATTCTAATTTTGTAACTATCAAAATATCGTCTCGTTTGCATCTACTTCAGATTCACAAAGTTTCATTTTATCCATCAAATGGAACTTGGGATTTTATAGAGAAAAAACACAATTTTTTGATTTATTATTTTTATTCATATATTACGTATCAATTTTCATATTTAAAAACTCACGAAGATTTATTTTAACTCTCAATCGGAACTTGGCATGACTAGAGAAAAATAATTCTTTTTATTATTTTGGGTCATTTATTTACTATGTTTATTTGTATGTCAATATACAAGTTTTAATATATTTTTCATTTTAACATATCAGAATCACTAACAAGTGCTAACACATCTTCAAATAAAACCTAAAAATACAATTCTATTTTTATTGATGTCTAAGGAGTATGAATTGGATTTTTCAAAACATTTGTGAGATAGTTTGAAGAATCTTCTCACAGAATTAATCGACACGATTTGTTATGAATGTGTTTCGACAGGTTTTATGAAAAACCAAAAAAACCTGGCGGTCATAAGAAATGTCCACTGTTCTAGGAAAAATAAGTTTTAGTGAAAATTATTTGTGCAAAGCTATTTACTAAACTGATCAACTCTACAAAAATTTAAATGAAACTAATTATTACACAATGGTATAATAATCCAAATATTTTTGGCATTCATGTGGTATTGTTTCCACTTAATGGACACTAAAGTGCCTGCATATAATTTTCCTGAGAATTTTTAAATTTTTTTTTAATTTAGGAAGTACGCAATATATCAGTTTATTTGTTTACCTTATTATATATAAAGTATTCAAAGGAAATACTTAAAATCTATTTTCATTAACTTCTCCTAGAGTAAGTTATAGCAATTGCAAAAAAAATAAGATGAAAATTTTTGCTTTTCTATACTTTTCAAGCATGTACGTTTTGGCGTACTTTGCAGTTAGAAAAAAATGGCGCGTATGTTAGTGTGTGTGTATGTATGCGTGGATACAATTTTTCATCCACGATTTCGAGAGCACGGTTCAACCAATTTGAATGATTCAAAAGGCATTCGATTCGTATTGATAGGGAGACGTGCTGATTAGTTTTTAGCAAAGGCAGGTTCAATCTTTTTGGATTAAAAAGTGATTTAAAAAACATTCGATACGTGCTGATTAATTTCTAGCGACGGTAGATCTAACCATTTCGAAGATACAGAGCAAAAGATGCAAAAATAAGTTTTTGAGAGAACGGAGCATCCGATTAGAATTATTCTAATGAAGATTGCAACTCCTCAAAAATATGAGATAAGGACAATAATTAGGGTTTGTTTATTTGTTTCTTTTAAAGATCTTCGTCCAAACATAAGCACTAAAGTTAGATGTATAAAATATGAGTGAAAATATATAAAACAATTGTATTAATGATTGATTTCTTGTCAATTGATTATTAATTATTTCTATACCTCAAATATCTAATTATTATTCAAAAAGCTTCTTTCAACTATCTAGTAAATGTATATATCAAAATAAGTTTCCAAGTAAAAGCAGCCTTTTCAGGTAATGCTGCGTAAAAATTTAGGTTGAAAAATTGTAATTTGGAATTGGTAACACACTAGAAAGGGCAACTAAAACTAGCAAAACTACATTTAAATTTTTCAAAAAAATAAGCAGCTTTTACACGTGGAAATAAAATAAGTTATTACTCAACTTGTTATAAATTTCATTACATTTACAAAATGCATTGTTTACATAAGTTTCAAGTACAAGAAAGCGTGTTCGCACTCATCATCAATATAAATATTTAATAAGTATTATTCCTTTATGACCCAAAATTTTAAACCAAAAAACACAATTTCAATTCATAATTATCATATGAATAAATTTTATTGTACAATAAATATTTTTAAGAATCTCTACATTGAAAAGAAATGGAAATCTTTTTCTGAAGCAATCTTCTGTAATGGTATTCGACCTTTACATAATAATATACACAAAAGATGTAAATTGTGTATGTACATATATCTCGCCCAGTCGAAAACACAGATTTCGTTCAATATTGGCAAACTACATACAATAAACGACTCGATGATTTCTTTTATTTTCATTTTGTATGCTTATTTATATCACATAATTCTAAAATAAAATCCTAAAATATACTTTGCAATATGGAGCATGCCTTTGTACTGTTCGGAAAATCTTTATTTTCTTTCGGATAATAATTGAAATCACCAGACAATATTGTGTTCTTTATTCCTTTATTATAACTTTAAAATCTGCGTAGAGCAGTGTTTACCAACTAATGTATATACCAACTATACCAACTATAGCAGAACTAATGTTTGATTAAGGCGGGTTGATCCGTGCGCCCGAAAACGTGGACGAAAAATTGTTTCCATACATACATACACACACATCCATTTTTTCTACCACAATTTTGATAATTAGACGATTACAATGACTTCACGAGAAGTTAAATAACAATACATCCTATAGACAATTCAAGTAACGTATACTTAAAAATTATATTGTGGTCTCGTGAACTAAACAACAGTGCTCACAACCACAAAAGCTAACAACGAAAGAAAACACTTTTGTTATTATGGATTTTCAAACATAATTGTTTAGCTCCTGATAGCGATGTTGCTTGATTTGTGTTTTTTTTTCTTCACTTTCAAATATTGTTGTTAAAAAAATCCTAACTTTACTTGTTTTTGAGATATTGGTAGCGGCCCTTTTTACGCGCACCTTGTTCCTCACTCTACTAAAATAGTTTATAATTTTACCATTTACTTTTTTGGTAAAACTCTATTTTAGTATTTTCACATCTAATTTGAATTATTTTGCGCTTCAGTATTATATCAGTTGCCACCCAAATTCAAAAATGCCTAAATTTGATAGTAGAATATAGTTGGAAAGGTTTTCATTTATCCTTGTTTAAAAAAATCCTCTCAGATTAAAGATCCTAAAACTTACTTACAATTAGTAGTAACATCAGGCGTCAAAAAATAAATTTTAAAACTCAGAGTTCTTTAAAGTTTCATTTTCTTATAATGTTGAAATAACAAATAGTATTTATAACTTGTCCATTAATATGGTGGAATTTTTTCTAACAAATGCGGTGTTATTCGCAAAGCACAACATAAAACAATGAAACATAATAAATTTCTGCCGGCAGCAGCTTCGATGCCATCATCATCATAGTCATCCTGGTCACTGCCACCAGTTTGAGCCACTTGCTTATTTGTTTGTGCCTGAACCTCCTCTGGTGGAGTCACAACTATGGCAGGATCTTGATTGTTTTCATCAGCCATTATAAAGGATGGTTATTCTTTCATCATTGATCTAGGAAAATTAAAATTCACTTTGTTTTTATTATATTGGTTTGCAAGATTTACAAATACAGTGATCTTTTAATTGCTCTAAAATTCGCAAAGTTTTATTCTAGCTACCATCTAGAATCTACCAAAGTGGAATCAGCGGAAAAGAGATCGTACAAGTATTACGTAAGCAGATTTATTGCAATTATTTACCCCCCCCCCATCCCCCTTGTCAGCAAAGGTAAGCAAAGCTGTTACCTTCTACCCCCAAGCTTAGGTAAACATTTTGCAATTAATGTAAAAAATAGAAATACTACCTATGACGTAATCATCATCCAGACTCCACTGCCCCCCATGTCAACCCAAAATAAGCAAATCAACAACCCCCCCGCCCCCCTATAGTGCTTACGTAATACTTGAACGGCCCCAAAAAATTGGGGTTTATGGTAGTGAATCTTTAAGTTTAGGGTAGTTAATAGGGGAGGGCGGAGTACAAAGGTCCAATTTGACTTTGAGCAAATATATTGTGAAAGCCAATTTGATTATATAATATTACAACAAATAACATATATAAAACAAACAACTATCTGACAATGTTCAGTAAAACTCCCAGATAAATTTATCGTAGATGTGTTTTTTGCTGTTTTTCAAAAATTTGCCCTTATGATAAGATTAAGATGAGTCAAATGGGAAGAATATTGGAGATAGTTGACACCGGTTCTAGAACAAGTAAAAAAAGAAAAATTAGAGAAAGATGAATGGAACAGAAAGTAATTCAAGTGTATAAATTTTTTGGAACTAGTAAAATTTGGAAACTGTTGCTTTTAACTATGATGAAATGGATTATTTTTGTTACGTTTATGGATTTTCTAGGTTTGGCATCTAAAACGTCCGACTGCCTCAGCAACCACTTAGCATTTTGGCAGGTTTTAGTACCATTTTGTATGAAAAAGCACAGTGCTACTTATCATTGCAATGACTTTAGTTTATTTTACAGCAGAATTGGCTCATCAATTAAATATGTAATAATAAACTTTAGTACAGTTAGACGTTTATAAAAAAATAGATATCGGATAAATAGGGGGTCCATGGCAAAGCCCAAACGGTTCATGTATTTGCGTATTTATGGAATTTATTAAAATTTTTCTTCGTTGTTGGGTTATAATTTAACCCTTGTAGCTGTGGGCTGTATTTTATTTGTATATTATGTATTTGTTGCAGTTCTTATTACAATCACTGATTTGTCACTAAGTTATAATTAAAGAAAGTATATTTATTGATTATTTAATACACATGTTGTTTCGCAAACTTTACTTTTAGAAGTTCACAATTAGTCCTATCAAACTATCCACTGCCTCTTCTACCAGGAGTAGCAACCAACCCGTATAAAAGCTCAATGCCATGAAGGTTGTCGCCTTCATGGCCAATATAATAAAAGGAAAGTGCGACACAAAATAAGGAACCTACGATCTAGATTCTTAAACTTTGGAACCTGTTTGTGTGCTAAATTTATACATATATGTGTGGGTATATTTACACATATACACGTTTGTTATTATTCCAATTCAGTTATCAGCATCAAATGTTTGGCTTTTGCAATCTAGTACATACAACCGTATTGCAAAGCATTTCTTCGCTGATAAAAAGTCTATTTGATAAAAAATAAAAACATTAGAATTTGTTTTTACTCTTATCACCGACTTCGATACAAATTTATAAATACATGCACATACTCATAACATACATGAATAGATTTAAGGTATTTTTGCTGAACAATAGGCTTTTAAAAAATTAATTAATTTTCAGTTTGAACAATCAAATATCTTTAATACTACATGATAAATTATCATAATTCAAATGCCAATATTATTAAAAGCATATCAATATAACCATAATATTTTTGGTTTTTGTTTTTCTAGCTCCTCATCTCTATGATAGATAAAATTTTGATCAATAATAAAATTTTATATGCAGAAATTGATTTATCGCAAAATTTCTTTCTAGATTTTCAACCTATGTTTTATCGATACGTATGTGATAAATTATCAAAAAAATAATGTAGTTATGTCATTCATTTTGGGGTGTAATTCAACACTCTAAAATCCAATGAGCATAATTCGAAGAAAATGTAGAGTCAAATCTTTATCATGGTTTTTTAAGTAAAACTTCTTCAGACGGATATTACAGCTGTTCAAAGAATGATATTACATCGCCAGCGAAAAAGTAAAAAAAAATACAAGCAGTCAATGAATGCATGTTAATTTTAATTACATGAAGTTCTTCAAACACAATTACGTGGTGAATGCAGTTGCAAAAACAATATTTTGCGTGTGAACCTTACACGCACTCTTTTTTTATTTTAAATTCGTTATTTCAAATAAAACCTTGATAAATAATGAGCAAGGTGAAATAATATTTGAAACAGAAAATATTTCAGATTTTCTAAGATTTTTTTCTGTAATTATATTGTACCTGTAATTTTCAGTTCCATTAATCATATCCATGGTAGTATTTTTTTTTTAATTTTTGCGGTCTTTTACGATTTTTTTAGAGTTTTCTAAATATTTTTTATATTTTTTTGTTTGTCAAATATACATTTGACTTTTTAATATTTTTAAATTTTGTTTTACCAAAAAACAAGGCTTCTGGGTATATAGTACTCATATTAAATGTCATTATAATAATTGACATTTTATATACATTTTTACATTTTTAATTGACCGATTTGAATTATTTATAAACCACTCGATTTCTATTGTTAAAGAGACGTGCTGTTTAGTTTTTGGTTAAAGTGGGTCCAAGAGTACGGAGCATCCGATTAGAACGATTCAAAAAATATTTAATTAGTAATGGCGGGGAGAAGTGGTGATTGGTTGGCAATTACCTTGGCAAAGGCAGGTCCAGCCATTTCAGAGATACGGAGCTAAATATACAAAAAATGGCAGTTTTTGAGAGAACTAAGCGTCCAATTTGAATGAATCAAGAAACTTGTTGCTTGTTTTAACAAAAGAATTGCTTTTGGAATAACAATTTTTTGACAATGTTACAGTATTTATAATAATTGCATTACGGTACGGGAAGTTCCAGCAATTTGCCTTAAGGCACGATCCTTTACACCACTAGTTTCTTCCTTTGATTTGATCTTCAATACCCCCACTTTTCCTTAAATGTGCTCTCACTTATAGATTATGATGCTATATTCTGATTGTTGAAATAAAGGTAATAAAAATAAAATATATACTCATATATTTTTACACGTGCTAATTATCAATTTTAATTTAATCAAAACGAATCAATAAATTTTTAATTTAATCAAACGAATGCGAACAATATTTTCTTAACTAGTGAAAAATATCGCATATTTCGCTTATGATGTTATAATCTTATTGTTGAAATCAGACGTAATAATAAATGAATGCATTTAATTTCTACAGGTTAATAACAATTTAAGTATAAATAAAACATCCATATCGGTGCTGCAATCTAAATGTGAAAAATATTGCTAAGAAAATATCGCTAAATTTTCAGAACCGATTAGTCATTCGATTACTCATGAATAATGGTTAATTAAACATTCGGGATCTAATACTCATAAGGATCATAATATATATATATATATATATATATATATATATATATATAGGGTAGGATGGGGGCACAAGGGTCCAATTTGGCTTTAAGTGAGTAATTAGTTAGTCTAAACCAAAACAATATTATCACAACAAATAACACTATCTGACTATGGTCAGTAAAACTCCCTGCTAAATTATCATTGTAAACGCTTTTTATTTACTGTTTTTCAAAATTTGTGACCTGTTTTTTTTACCCCATAGGCGAGGTAAAATAGGACGGCCAAGGGAGAATAGATCCAATATCTTATTTTTAACTTCATAGGGATTTTAAGAAATAATAGCTACAATGCTCAACCAATGCAAAATTTTAATATAAAGAGCATATTTTTGACAAAGATAGCACCGTATATAACCTTTATCTGGTATTTTGTCACAGAGTTGGAGTAATTATTTATTTGATTTATCTCTTGTTAAAGTGCTTCTTCTAAGGTAACTTTCTTATTTCTTTATTATATTTATATTGTTTGCACCTTTGCAAGGGTAGTGGTTCAGTTGGTCCTGTTTACCCCACCCACTTGCAAGCTCTTATAGGGAATATATAGAAAAATCCGTTGAATCTACATTAAAAATAGCATTACTTCTTATAAAGCGTGTAAATAAAATATGTATACTTTGTAATTATATTAAGATCTCGCAAACTAAACAACAATGCTCACAACCAGAAAAACTAACAACAAAAGAAAATACTTTTTTACATATTTTCAAACTTTGTTAAAGCATTGTTCAAGCATTCTTAGATTCAAGATGGTCAAATTCCTAACTTTCAAATCCATATCATCAAAGTAAAAACTGAGATTTTGACACATATATGTATATACTCTGGTGTCCCAGAACTTAATGTCAAGCCAAAAAATTATCTCAGGTTGGAAATTGTTAGCTTTTAAGTATGATCTAGAGTTTTGGTAAAATTGTGGTTAATTTTTATAAGTGTAGTTTTTTTGAACTTTGGAACCATCACCGTGAATAACATTTCTAGGACCAGAGTAAAAAGTAATAACACAATTGCCCCATTTTTCAAGAATTTACACTTTTTGTTGAATTATGAATTTAAATTTTTCAATATCGGTCGACTTTGATGGACTCACATATAACTACATCACAAAATAAAAATCTGTTATTTTCCATCTGTCTCTTTTTACCCCTTAGTCTGGATAATAAGAGACAGACAGGGGGCAAACAGATCCTATGTCTTAATTTAAATAAGGGATTGTACGAAATAATAGCTACAATACAATATTATTATTTAACTAATGCAGAATATAAATCTCATGGGCACCTTTTTTACAAAAATAACACTGTATATAACCTTGATCTGGTATTTTGTCAGAAACATTCATCAGTAGAGTTCGAATAACTATTAATTTAATTTATCTCTTGTAAATTTGTTTTTTTTAACTTAATTTACTGTTTATTCACTATTTTTTATTGTTTACACTTTTGCCAGGGTGAAGTTTTAGTTGGTTCCTTTTACCCCACTTACCTGTAAGCTTTTATAGAAGTTATATAAAAAAACTGTTGAAGCTAACTTAAAATCAACAATACATTCTTTTAAAACAGTTAAATAACTTGTACTTAAAAATTATTCTAAGGTCTCGTAAACTAAACAACAGTACTCACGACCAAAAAACTAACAACGAAAGAAGATACTTTTTTTATAGATTTTCAAACATTGTTATTTTCTCTCGAAAGCAACGTCGTAAGAATCGAGGTTTTGGCTATCTTTTTCCCTCTACTTTCAAATATTGTGGTTTTTAAAATCGGCCGACTTTGAGGGTCCCTCCGTTAAAAAAATATACTAAAGTGTGTCGTGTATATATATATATATATATATATATATATATATATATATAGATAAAGAAACAGTTAGTCCTTCTTATAATAATTATAATAATATAGAAAAATTTGTTGAATCTAATTTAAAAATTAGTGGGGTGCATGGCATTGTGCCTTGAGGCAATTTGCTGAAACTTCCTGTACCATAATCAAAAATCTTGGTACAGAACCCAAAAAAAATTACACAAAATGTGTACACATTATTAAAATCTCTATAAAATATCTGATAATTTGATGTGCATATGCCTAATGACCATTTTTGACCGCCATAAGGCGTTTTATTAACTTATTTTTATTGAGAGTCCATAACCGCTAGGCCTGGCTTCCTAAAAATTTAATCAGTTTTTCATCTTGTCAATACATGAAATGTTTTTTGAATTATTAAAATCAGACGCTCCGTTCTCTTAAAAACTGAGTTACAGTTTTTGGCACTTTTTGCTCCGTATCTTCGGAACGGCTAGACCTGCCTCCGAGAAAAACTAATCAGCACGTCTCCTTATCAATACGAATCGAATGTTTTTTGAATTATTCAAATCGATTGATCCGTGTTCGCAAAATCGTCGACAAAAATTTGTATCCGCACACACACACACATACATCAATTTTTTTTAAGGTATGCCAAAATGTTCACAAATCTCTAAAACGTAAAGATATATAAAAATTTTCATTTTCATTTTTTTGCGATTACTATCACTTACCCTATGGGAAGTTAATAACAACATATCTATGTAAACTAAACAACAGTGCTCACAACCAAAGAATACAACGAAAGAAAATAATTTTGTTATGGATTCTTAAACATTGCTGTTTATCTTCCGATAGCAATGTCGTAAGAATGAAAGTGATGGCTGGTTGTACATCATTCGCCCTCTACTTTCAAATATTGTAAGTAAAAAAAGTCTAACTGTATATAAAACCATACATCAAATTTAAATTGTAGATATTTCGAAAAAGTGACAGGTAAATATTGATGGTGAATAAATATTTTTTATACAAAAAATTTATCCTAGATGCCCCCAAAAAAATTTTATACCAGGCATCGCCAATGAACACTGCGCTCCTGGTTATGATGTTATAATCTTATTGCTGAATTGAAATCCATAATTTTTCATTTTTGATACTCGTTGATAATAGCTGCAAATATTATTAAAACATCCTTATCAATTGCGTTCTAGAACTCCAAAATATTTTCTTAACCGGTGCAAAAAATATCCGGTATTGCTCATAGGAACAATATTTTATTAAAAACAATGGAGGAGATTATTTTCTGGTCGCAAGCGTAATGTTTTACTTTTCTTATGTTCGATTATAAATAATCTGAAAGTTGGAATTAATTAATTGCTTTATTATCGATAATAACAGAATCAACACAATTACGTCATATTTCACACAAATGAGATTTGCGTTTGTCGCTCGCGATCGAGGAGTTCAATTCAGTTGCGTGAAGACCAGCCGAGAGCAATAATCGGCTCCTAAATGGATAAATGAATTATTTGAAAATTCATTGAGTTTAAAATTATACTTAATTGCGAATAATTTTATTTAATAATTAAAGTAGTGTTTGGTGTAAAAATTGTGCTAAAAATATTTGTGGTATAATATTTAATTATTAAAAACTGGTAGTAGGTGATGTTTATTAAGAATTTTTTACCTAAATGCAAGTTTTAGATGATAATGCTGTTATTTATTATCTATGTGTAGTGTTCGATTCGATGTTTTATCATGATTTCTTCGCCAAGAAAATCCTAACCTAACTTTTGTATGCAATTATAAGCACGTGGTTTCAAGTGACAGCCATACATGAGCTTTTACTTAAACGCAAGTTTTAGATGAGAAGACTGTTTTAAGTGGTAAAATGAGCAGTGTTTTGAGTTTTTGCTGAATATTTAATTTTTGTCTTATTTTGTCCTCACGGAAAACCTAACCTAACTTCTTTATGAACGTGGTACTCATATAGAAACCTTTACTTAAATGCAATTGCATTAAATATTTTTGAGTATTAAAAATGGGTAGAGTCCTTGATTTTTTAATGAAAAGATTTTTCCAAAACCTCGATTTTTATCCAGATTTTTTCATAACAAACTTTCAACCTAATTTTGATATTAAGTTATTCAATTATCTTTCACTTAAATGCAAGTCTTAGATGAGAAGGCTGTTTTCTATTGTAAATGGGTAGTGTTCTAAGTTTTTTATTATGAGTTTCCTCCAAATATTTGATTTTTTATCTTGATTTTTTCCCAACAAAAATTCTAACCTAACTTTTATATGCAATTATAAGCACGTGGTATCAAGTGTCAGCCATATTGAAACTTTTACTTATATGCAAATTTTAAATGAGAATATTGTTTTTAAGTCTTAGGGAGGCGTTCATTAATCACATTAGCGAGTTTTTGAGAATTTTTGGACTCCCCTCCCCATGGTGACACATGGTGATATTCAAAATTACCTCTCCCCCACGCCCACAAACATTACATGTATTTTTTTAAAACTGTAAAATTTTTATATCTTACTATACCCCTTCCTCTCCCACGTGATATTTCGTGAATTTTTGTCAAGTCACATGATGAACTTTTACTTAAATGTAAGTTTTAGATAAAAATACTGCTCTTAAATGTCCTGAGTTCTTCCCAAAAATTAGATTTTTTTCTGATTATGGTAGACTAGCAAACTGACAGACAGGTAAACAAGTAAACAGATAAATAGGTAAACAGGTATATAGATACATACGTAGACAAATGAACGGGTAGGCAGATAAATTAGTAGGTAGGTAAACTGGTGGACAGGTAAATTTGAGGATATATAAAATAGTAGAGAGGACAACTGGTAGAAGACGGCTATGTGGACAGATAATCATATTGACAGGTTAATTGGTAGACTTGTAGAACGGGTTGACAGGTAAATTGGTGAACAGGTAAGTTGGTTAACAGGTAAAATGATGAATTGATAAACAGGTTGATTGGTAAATTGGTAGACAGAAAATTATTGAACAGGTAAATTGGAAGACAGCTAAATAGTTACACTGATAACAGGTTGACAGGTATATTGGTGGACAGATAAATAGGTAAACAGGTAGATAGATAGATACGTAGACAGTTAACAGGTATACAGGTAAATTGCTAGATAAGTAAACTGGTGGGAAGTAAAATGGAGGATATGTAAAATGGTAGACAGGACAACTAGAGGATTGACAAATATGTAGACAGATAATCAGGTTGACAAGCCAGTTGGTAAACAGGTAAATTGACAGAAAAGTAAATTGATAGACAAGTAAATTGATAGACAGGTAAATTGTTGAACAGCTAAATTGGTGGACTGCTAAATGGGTGGGCAGCTAAATTGGTAGACTGATAAACATGTTGATAGGTATATTGTTGGATAGGTATATTGATGGACAGGTAAACTGGTGGACAGGTAAAAAGGTAAACAGGTAAACAGGTAAACAGGTAAACTGGCAGATAGGTAGAGAGTTAAATAGATGGTCATATAGACATCGGTCATGTAGACTGGAAGACAAGAAAACTGGTGGATAGAGAAAATTGGAGGATATGTAAAATGATAGACGGGACAACTGATAGATAGACAAATACGTAGACAGAAAAAAAGGTTGAGAGGTGAGTTGTTTGACATGTAAAATGGTGGATTGATAAATAGGTTGATAAGTAAATTGGTAAGCAGGTAAATTGATAAAAAGGTAAATTGATAGACAGGTAAATTGTTGAACGTGTAAATTGGTAGACTGATAAACAGGTAAATTGTTGAACATGTAAATTGGTAGACTGATAAACAGGTTGAAAGGTGATTTGGTGGATAAGTAAATTGGTAAACTAGTAAACAAGTAAACAAATATACTGGTGGATAAGTAAATTGGTGAACGAGTGAATTGGTGGACAACTAAATTGTTGAACAGGTAAATTGGTGGATAGCTAAATTGGTACACTGATAAAAGGTTAGCAGGTATACTGGTGGATAGGTAAACTGATGGACTGGTAAATTGGTTGACAGGTAAATTGGTGGACTGGTAAATTGGTTGACAGGTAAACTGGTTAACATGTAGACAATTAGACAGATAGTCATATAGATGAGTAGACTAGAAAACAAGAAAACTGGTAGACTAGATGTAACAAATGTGCATTTTTGTTCAAATTTTTAATTGAAAGTAAAACACTGCGAAGCGTGAATGCGTGCTAGTATTTTATCATAAAGATAAGGTATCAAGTGGTATTCCCATTACAGGAATTTTTACTCAAATACAGTCTTATTATTATATGCATATGAAGACTTAGATGAGCACATTTTTTCCATGTGTTAAAACTTTTGGATTTTTTATGAGAAGATTTTTCTAAATACTCGACTTTTATATAGATGTTTTGTAACAAAAACCCCAACCTAACCTTCATATAGTAAATATTAATATTCAATTATCACAAATTAGTATCAAGTGGTAGTGATATAAGAACTTTTGGATTTTTGGAGTGTTCTGGGTTCTTTTAGCATAGATGCAAGTTCTAAATGAGCATACTGTTTGTAAGTGTTGAAAATGTGAATTGTCCTGGATTTTTTTCTTCATAAGATTTTTTCAAATATACGAATTTTTGATACAATTTTTCAGAAAAATAGTGTGATGCATGAATGTGTTAGTACATATAAATATAAATTAATATTTACCATGTTGTTTGAGTGTATGTTTAATAACATTATATTAATTTCTACTTGTATTTAAACTCATTCAAATAGATCCATTTAGTGCAAAAATTTTGGTTCAAGGTATTGAAAAAAAAAAAGTGAAACACAATGAGTGTCTTATCGTAAATTAATATTTAATCTTTAATTCTAGTGTAAATTTAATAACTACTAAACACTTTATTTTATCTACGCAGTATTTAACAGGATTTAACTACTTGTTCAAACAACACCACGTGGAGCAGTAATTTCTGTGCAAAATTTAAAAAAAATATGAAACACAAGTGCTTTATTACAATCAATATCTATCAATTAATTAAAGTGTATATTTAATAACTAATTACTTTAGTCTTTCAAATATGAGTGAAACAAATAAATACGTCTTGGAATTAATTCCATGCACATTCAGGTTAGGTTATGATAAATTTTGTTATTGTTTTGATTCATGATTCTAATTTGAAATTCATATTAATTATGCTAATGTTTGTGTCTGTTATTTTTGTTTATGTTAAAAACTATAAAAGTCAGCGGAATCATCACATGTTTTATATGTTTTGTAAAAGATTACTTGGAGAGCGGTTGAGGAAACATGTTTTTATAGAGTACTTTTGGAATCAAATTGGAAAGTTCTAGGCGTTTTTTAATAATAAAAATTATTTTATTCACTTTCGATGCTCTATCAATTCGATTTGTGAACGATTCGATAGTACATCAAACCGGTTCATATTTCTTTATTTTTATTAACTTTATTTACTATTTGTTTATACAAATCAATGGACAGAGATTATTGACAATACGAAAAAATTAAAAGATTTTAAATTAGGGGGCGTCGATTAATCACGTGATCGATTTTTTACGGATTTTTGGACACCTCTCCCCTTTTGTGATAAGTGGTCAAAACTACCTCCCCCTTCCCCATCAAACACGACGTGTATTTTTAGTTACGAGAAAAAATTGTAATTTTTTGAATTTTTTTAATGTTTGTTTTTTTTAAAAAAAAATCATGTAAAAAATAAATACACGTGATTTTTTAATATACTCCTCTCTCCACACGTGATATTTTATGATTTTTGTCAAACCCACCCACCCCCTAAAAACCTCACGTGATTAATGGATGCTTTCTTAGGTATTAGTAGATACACCCAAAAGTATATAAACAATAACAATATAGTAATAATAAAAATAAAAATAAGATTATGACAAAAATTAAAATATCATCACAAATAAGTCCATAAATAGTTTATTTTTTTACACTAATAAGGGGGCGTCCATAAATCACGTGACCGATTTTTTAAAGACTTTCGAACCCCCCTCCCCCTTGGTGATACCTGATTATATTCCAAATTAGCCCCCCTCCGCGCACAGACATCAGGTGAATTCTTAGTTTGGAGAAAAAATCGTACAATTTTTGATTTTTTAAAAAAATGTTTGGATTATTTTCAAAATTCATGAAAAAAATAAATTTAAGAATACATATTGATCGTATTATTATATTATTTTTTTAGTATTGAGGTAGAGATCATTATATACGAAATAAGCACACTCTATCTAAAAAAATATGTTATTTCTTAAATTTTCATTAACTGTTTAGAAAAATGATTCAAGTATTGAATAGATGTTATTCTAAAACTAAGTATTTTTTTAAATGCTTATAAACTTTTTAGACAACTGATATAAATTAAGGAATACTTCTTAATCCCGTGATTGCCAACATGTGGGGCGCGCTTCCTCAAGGGGGCACGAGGCTGATGCATGGGGGGGGGGCAAAATACTGTCTTTGCAAAATACTGTATTTGAAAACACACCAAAAATATTGAAATGATATAAAAAATTAATGATTAATTATTATTTTGTAGTCGGACAATTAAATTATATTATCAGTTGATTATTCATAAAATTAAATTGTTAAAAAAGTTAAGGGGTGCCCAACATTTTTTTATGTTAGAACGGGGTGGCACGGTACAAAAAGATTGGAAACCACTGTCTTAATTTTTTTATATTATTATTATATTATATATTATTTTTATTATATTTTTTTAATGCTTTGTTTTTTATTTTTAGCTTTCGAACCGTCGTAGCCATGCCTTATTTTTATTACTGGAATCCACATTTTGTTGGTAAGTCTTTATTTTATTTTTATTAATTATATTTTATTTGTTCTATAAAATAATTATTTTATAATATAAAAAATATTTTATATTATAAAATACAATAACACGAACGTCGAGTTTATTAGAGAGAATCCATTTTGGAATTATTTGTTTAAATATTTTAATAATTAAAATTTCTAAGTTTTGGTGTTCATCTTTTGTTTTACGATTTCTTGAATTATTTAAATATCTTTCTTTTTAAATATTTACTTAATATAAAAATGGACAACAATTAGATATTACACTACACTGTAGTGTAAAATCTATGGGACAACATCATAGCTTTTATATATGGAGACAAGATAATTACGTAAGCAATAATAACACATTAGATTTTTTTTCGTTTATTATTTGCTTCATCATCTACATACACAAGATATTATATTAATTCAATTGTTCATAAAGTACCAAAAAAACTAAGAGCTACGTCAACTCTTTACAATGGTGATGGTACAAATATGGTAAATGTATGGATGAAGTGGTTTTTTACTTATAAGTTGACTTAAAATGGTTCATTAGGATTTTTGTTCCTGCTGTTATGAATTTAATCTACCAAAAAATAGAAAAACTTCCTTGGAAGGATGTTCAGTCAACCTGTTTTTACATGCCTTATCTCATTTTTGATGGAGACTCTTAACAATGTAGGAGTTTATATGGCAAAAAGTAAATTGCAACCTTTTGGTTTTCAATATTTAAACAAATTTAAAACCATATCCTTGCGTAAACATACTTTCTATATTTTTGGTAGACTGCTAGGATGATCTACTTTCTTCATCTTTCATACATACTTTCTTGGAAGATATAATAATTCCTTGGTATACATACTTTGTTGGTATACACACTTCTTTGGTAGATACATTACTTTCTTAGTAGGCTTCTGTAAGGATATACTTCCATTATCCATACCGTCTTGGTCAGTTTAATAATTTATTGGTATAGACATTTTCTTAATACATAGGTACTACGGTACTAGAATGGTATACTTCCTTCTCAAATACTTCCCTTACAGGTACTATACTTTCTTATAATAATTGCTTACAGTATACATGGTAGGAATACATACTTCTTTGATAAATTTACTACTTTCATGCAGTGGCGTACCTAGAACTTTTGCCGCCCGGGGCGGTCTCCAGATTGCCGCCCTTTCAATTATAAGTCAGTTAAATAATAGTTTTCATAAATTAATACAAATAAACTAGTGGTGCATGGCATCGTGCCTTAAGGCAAATTGCTGGCACTTCTCGTACCGAAACATAAAATTTTTAAAAAAGATTAAAAAATTTTTGAAATATTTTTGAGAATTTCGAAAATTTTGAAAAAAATGGCTTTTTTTGATTTTTTTTTTATATTTTTAAATTTTTTGAAAATTTGTAACTTTTTTTCAAATCAATCGCGCTGCGCAGCTGTTTTGGAGACGAAATATCGAAGCGAAACGGCTAGACATTGATACGGAACCCATAGAAATGTAAATTAAATTTGTTCTTATTATTAAAATCTCTAGAATTTATCAGATAATTTGACTATTGATTAATATCTAATGATCATTTTGGACCGCCAAATATGTCATTTTTTTACTTTTTCTTATTGATTCTCCGTAATCGCTAGACCTCTAGACCTGTCATCCCAAAAACAGTTCTTTGTTTAGTCAATACAAATAAAATGTTTTTTGAATTACTTAAAACGGACGCTTCGTTCTCTCAAGAACTAGATTACAATTTTTGGCTTTTTTGCCCCGTATCTTTGGAACGGCTGGACCCGTTTTGCCAAAAACTAATTAGCACGTTTTATCAGTACGAATCGAATCTTTTGTTCAAATAGGTTGATGCGTGTTCCTACAATCCTCGACAAAAGTTTGTATCTAAACACACACACACATCCATTTTTTCTAAGATATGCCAAAATTCAGTAACCTCTGAAACGTAAAGATATATAAAAATTTTCACTCTCGACATTTTTGCGATTACTATATATAACTTACCCTACGGAAGTTAAAAAATTATTAAGTCATTTAATCAATATTAATTAATACACAGAGTATTTTTTTTCAGACATATTTATATGCACTCGTCAACATATTTATATAATGCCCTAAGGCTTTGCAGACCTAGCAGACCCCGCCTTCCGCCAGCCCTGATTTTCAAAAGAAAAATTGATGATTTAAAATAATTTTGATAAATCACTTCAAAGTAATCATATAAACTTTTCAAAAAAAATGACATTTATAAGCTGATATAAAAAAATAGGAAAAATCGCTGAACAAAATCGTAAAGATGCTTATACGAATTCAACGAATTTTAATAAATACAATAAAATAAAATTATTAACCTGTTCTTAAATTAGAATTCAAAATTTACACAAATATACAATTATATACACCGAGGAATAAAATTCTAAATCATATGGTTAATCATAATTTATATAAATCAAATATTGACAATAATAAAAATCATAAAGATCATTTATAATTCAAGAAAGAAAACTAGTTGGTACTGGTATTTTGCCTTGAGGCAAGTTACATGAACTTCCCGAAATGTGTGAATAATCGACTTAATCAATAAAAAATAAATTAATTTATGAGTGATTAAAAGTATTCCGAGTGGATTTATTACACATCATTGCAAACGAACGAACAAACACGTTAACTCGGAGTATTTTCTAAAAGCAAATTTTCAAAAATCAATAATTTTAATTAATCAATAATTATAATTGAACCAGTTTCCGTAGGACTTCAATGTTTAATATGTTCAAGACCAAGTACACTATCGTTATACCAACTAAATCATCTAATTTTATTTTTAACAAACGTCAAAAAAACATTTTCTCTAACTTTGATAAATTTTTAAAATTACTTGTCGTAAGGCCGTAATAATTCAGTAAGTTCTATAAGGCAATGATATACATCGCCAAAGAAAGTTTCATAAAATCGGCTTAAATTTTTTTTCAACAGTTAATTACAAGAAAACGGCTCGGTAGATTTTCATCTAAAACTGATTAGTATCAATCCCAACTAATATCTTTCGAACAGTTTTTAATTTTTTAAAATCGGTTTGGTAGTATGAGCTTAAATGTGGACGAAAGGTTTAACACTGCTTTCCAAATTACAAAGAAACGGCTCGGACGATCGTCGCACAAAACTGAGAAACGATATGCCTCAGCGAGATACATCAAATGGTTTTTAAATTTCTGAAACCGGTTCAGGCGTTTTTGAGAAAACGTCGATCAAAGGTCTAATTTTGACAAATGCCAAAAAGACCATACTAATTTTTGCAAACTTTGACGAATTTTTAAAGCTAAACCAGTTGTCGTAGGACGTTATATTTTAGTATGATCTAGAAGACTATGGTATCTACTGTCAAAAAAATAATCATAAAAATCGTCGAATGTTTTTTTTAAAAAACTTTATTAAGAAACGGCCCGGCCGATCTCTACCAAAAACTAATCGGCACGATTCCTAACTAATATCTTTCGAACGGTTTTTGAATTTTCAAAATCAATTCAGAATTGCAGGCTAAAACGTAGACGAAAAATTTTTCACTTTTCTGCGATTTATAAAGAAACAGCTTGGCCGAGCGTCGCACAAAACTGACAAATAATAGTCCTCATCGTGATACATCGAGTGGCTTTTAAATTTTTGAAATCGGTCTAGCCGTTTTTGAAAAAACGACAATTTACGACAAAAAATCTGTTCACATACACACACACACTTTTTCCAAATTTGGGCTCATTCGATTCAGAATGGCTTGAAACGTCGAAAAAACATAAAATTAGCGATTCGGATTTTTTGATGAAAACATAAACTTCTCCTTGGGGAAGTTAACTAGTGGTGTATGGCATTGTAAGTTAGGCAAATTGCTGGAACTTTCCGTACTGTAATGATATATTCGAGGAAAATTAAATGTTTTCAAATATATAATTATAAATACTGTAGCTTATATATGTTTACAGAAGAGTAAATAAACAAAATTCAATCAATCAAATTTAAAATAAAGGGCATTGTCTAATATTTATAAGAAATATATAAACTGAATTACAAAGTTAAAATTATTTATTTCAAGTATATCAGTGAGCATTTGAACTTTAGGTAGAATTCAAAATAAAATCCACGTAGAATGAATCATTCAAATCGGATGCTTAGTTCTCTCAAAAACAGATATTTTTTGCACATTTGCTTGGTATCTCTGCCTTTGCGAAAAATTAATCACCACTTCTCCTCATCATTACAAATTGAAGTTTTCTGCATCAATCAAATCGGATGTTTCATTCTCTCAAAAACTCGATTTCTATTTTCTGTACCATCAAATCGGTTGATCGGGGCGCCCGAAAACGTGAATGAAAAAATGCGGACACACAAAACACACACACTTCCATTTTTCCTGAGGTATGCCAAAATGTTCAGAAACCTTCAAAACGTGAAGAAATGTAAAAAATTTCATTTTCGATTGTCGGTCCATTACTATAACTTACCCTACGGAAGTTAATAAATATAAAATGAATAAGTTGCTTTTTACAACTATGTATAAATAAACTAAAAAATGCCGCCCCAAAATAAGTGCCGCCCGGGGCGGACCGCCCCCACCGCCCCCCCCTAGGTACGCCACTGCTTTCATGGTAGGTTACTAGGACGGTACTTACTTCCTTCATACATAATTGCCCTATGTAGGTATACGACTAGTAGGTATCGTACTAGTTTCTTGGTAGGCGAATAAGATGGTATACTTCCTAGCAATGCACAATATTCCTTGATGTACATACTTCTTTGATGGGTATATTAATTTCTTGGTAAAAGTTACTCGGATGGTATGCTTCCATACATTTCAGTTCAGTAAGTACAATACCTTCTCACAATTAGTATACATACTTTCTTGTTAGGAACATTAGATCTTGATGGGCTACTAAGATAATATACTCCCTTCATACATACTTTCTTGATATGTACAATAATTTCTTAATAAATATACTTCCTTGATAGGTAATTTATATTACTTCTTGTTAAGCTGCCAGGGTTGTATACTTTCTCCAAACATTCTTGCTTAGTAGATCCAATACTTCCTTAGTATACATACTCCCTATGCAGGTTTACTACTTTCTTGGTAGGCGAATATGATGGTATAGTTCCTTCATACATACTTTCTTGCTAGTTACAATTATTTTTGATATATATACCTTTTTGATAGGCATATCACTCCCTTGGTAAAAGTTACTAGGATGATGGTATATTTCTTACAATTAGTATACATACTTCCTGATTAGGTACATTAGATCCTTGGTCGCCTGCTAAGATGATATACTTCTTCATACATACTTTCCTGGTAGATACAATAATTTCTTGGTATACATAATAATACATAATAATATTTTTGATAAGCTACTGGGACGATATACTATTTTATCGGAGAATTGGCTCCTCAATGTGTTATATAAGAATCTAACTATTATTCCAAATCTTTGTTAATCTTTATACTTAATTATTATTAATTTCACTATCCAAAACCTATAACTATAAAAATATTCTTATTAACAAATACCATGAATCTATTTAAACTGTAGTCAAAAGATATTTCAAATGTCTGGTATTATATTATTACAAATAATACAAACAAATTAGAAGAACAAGGCACATCATTAGTGCAGGAAAATAACAAAATAAATTAAAACCTACGTAAATACATATTTCATCCAAATAACGTCATTAAGACTACCGAGAAGACATACTATATTCCAAGTCAATATGTCAACGACATCTAGGAAGAAACATAACAGATCAGAATCATCAAACGTTGGAAAGCAGTATATCTAGTCCGGCATGAGTCATACGTGTCTCCCGCTAGAAATTTTACTACGTAATACAAACTTCTTGAAATATTAAATCAATTTTAGAAAATACGTCTAACGTAAAATTATGAACTCTTTAAGACTATTATCAGCTTGTTGAAAAACTGCCAAAATTAGCACGAAAAAATAATGTACGAATTTATGTTTATTCGTACATGAAAACTTGACCTAATTGAGTCATAGGTGATTACATTTCGAGGAATGACATTTTTTATTTTAAGAAAGAAAAAGTGGAAATATATTCGATGAATTCAAAAAAATGAGGTTACAAAAATTTCATAATTTTGTTTGCAAATAATTTTCAACTTTGACATGGTTTTTGAAAAACGAAAAACGATATAATAATTCTAATAGAGGCCAATCATTGGGTTGCATCCTAAAAAGTCTCTTACAAACAAATTATCACAAGAACTTATAGGACTCTTATGACTTATGATCGTTGTTAAAATAAAAATAAAAAAAAAAATTATATGGATTATGCAAATATTGAAACATTGAATTATTTAAATTAATATATAATTTTAAACAATAATAGCATAAGGATTTTTAATAAACATTAGTAATGGGGATTATTAAATATTAAATTTCACACATTGTAATAAATTTACAAAATTTAGGGATCAATTCTCGGATAAAATAGAAATTTTATGACAACGCTATGTTACGGGTCTAACTTCGTATGAGTTGATAGTAACACCTTGTCCAAAAGCTATATATTTGTTATAATACATTTATAAGGTCTATTTATATTATAATGTCTATGTCCTTTTCTACCATAACTTGTTACGGTCTATTTTACTGGAAAATTTGCCCCTGAATCTTATATTGCACCTGTCTCTAGAAGTAAACGACTAAAAAGTTCGTCTTAACCCGCGAATTTTGATTAAACTCCAATTATGAAAAATCCAGTGAATAACAACATTTTTTGTTCAAAAAGTCTAAATAGGCCACCAATAGCAAAATAGATTTCTATGTACTTTTATAAGTCTATTATAAAGCTACTACTACCACCATTAAACTATTTTTATCCCCAATCTAAAAACTTTGATAAAAATAAATTTTTATAATAGATTTTTCGATTCTTGGCAACTGTCTGGCTACTCATCCGACTGGCTTTTTAACCACGGATCTGGCTTCAAATCCGTGTTTCGGGCATCCTGATGACAAGCAGTAGTGATATTTCTTTTTACATGAAAATATAGATAAGGTTAAGCATTAAAGTAAAATATATCAATATTAGAAAAGAGAACAATTAAATTTTTATCTTCTTATATATAAAACTGGAGTTCAATCAAATGTTAGGTACCCTAAAAGTCGAAAATGACTTAATGGATTTGGCCAGTCTTATTGTTAGTCTTAGAAAATTCGTGCTAATCCAAAAATTGTCCAAAAGGTGAGATATTATTTCAAAATCGCGTAGAAACTTTAGATTTTTGATTTAAATTTTTTTATAGGAGCGCAATTTAAAATGAAACAGTGGCCGCTCATACGTCAAATGCCAAATAGTTTTGACTGATGATGTTCAATTACATTTAATAGGATGTATTCCCACTTATAAAAGACAACAATTTATATAAGAAGATTTGATTGATGATTACAAGTTCTCTGGAATCAAATAATTTGAAAATTGACTAGTATAAACTAAAAATACATCAAAATAGATAGGATAACTATTGGGTTGCCTTCTATAATACAAGTTGACTAAAATTAGTTTAGATTGTTTAAAAAAAGGCTTTTGCAAGTAATAGTGGTAAAATGCATTATGCCTCATAAATCTATTACTAATTAAGCCAGCATTAACTATATTTTATTAACATTACTAATTAAGGAATTACATTTGTAGAAACAAATTTATGGGCTGATTCTGTCATAAATTAGACCAAAGTTATGGCAAGACTATGTTATAATATCTACTACTAAAAACTGACAAAATGCTATGTGGTTTCTGTGCAGTGAGGAGTTTTTGATAGAAAATTTAACCTAGAAAACGCTCAAACGTCAAAACAGTAATTTGACCATAAGTGCATCTTTGTGATGTAACATAATAACATATGAGTGGAGTTACATTTTATATTTAGAACACCTGATTGCAAAGCAAATACATAGCATGTTGACAATTTTTAGTACAACGTTATATGAAAATCGCTGCGTATCATAGCATTGCCATAACGCAATTAATGGGCCGCACAACAGACCAATGTTATGGCAAGGCCATGTTACGCTCCAACTTCTATACATATTGTTACTGAATCATACTGAATACTGTCAAAATGACTGGTATTTGCTGTGCATCCAGGCATTTGAATATAAACAGCAACGTTACTCGTATGTTATGAAGCTGCGTCAGAAAGACCCTGTTATCTAAGATCGTTTTTTTGACATTTGTGCGGTTTCTAGGTTAGGTTTTCTATCTGACAACCTGAGAAAAACGCCTGACTGCACAGCAACCACGTGGCTTTTGACAATATTTAGTTATGGGGCAGAATCGGTCCATAAGTTTTATTAAACTGCTCGAGCAAAATGAGATGATATTATTATCAAATGTCAAAGATCTGAAAAGTTGCAATAATGTCGTAAATTGAGCAATTAATTCCGGCGATACAAAATATTTACAAGTATCTGGTCTAACTGGCTAAGAGTGCACTTTATTATGCCACACAAACCTGATTGTACCTCAGAGAACAAATTTCTATCCGGAAACTTCAGTGAACGTGTTTCAGTTACATTGTACTGGATTTTTATTTGCTGCATTCAGGAACTGTATTATTCCCGTTAGCCCAGTTAGGTTGTCAACACCTGTTATGTAAAAATTAACCAGTGTAGAGTAGTTGGAGCGGATTGTATCTATATTTCTTATGGATGATAAGTGAGTCGTCATTTCATGGCGTGATGCCTTCTTTGACAACGTACCTACTATTAGAAAGTTGTATTATTTTTGATATCATATTGTAGATTGTGATTACACACAGAGACAAGTAATAAGAGAAAACATTTCACCAAGAACTGGAAGACTAATATTGAAACTGGTCGGTGCAAGATTTATAAACAAAAAAGCAATTTACGTTTATTGATATCAGAGTTTCTTGTGCATTAAAACTAATTTGATATTTTTAGTGCTTCACTCGTAAATGTACAGGAATGAGTAAAATAACTGGTTTATTATAGAGAGTAAATCGTTTATTACTTAAAATTAGTTGTATTTATCGGCCGGTTAAATGTTTTATTGCTATCCGACAAATTTCTCTGACTTTAAACACTGCTTTAAAAAATGTTATGTGTAAGCAAATGAATTTAAGAATTATTGTAACCGCTACCCAATGTGTAAATTGAATGTTTACTTTAACTTATTGTTAGGTTTTATTACGATAAACATAGCGTTGTTTTGGGAAAGCTTTGTTACTGTCTAATTTCCACATGAATTGGTAGTAAAAACTAACAAAAGGCTATGTATTTGCTGTGCAGTCAGGCGCCTAACCTAACTAGTTGAAAACTAACTAGTTGAAAGTGGAATTTTGCCTCAAGGCAAGTTGCTAAAACTTCCCGATAGGTGTAATAATTGACTTAATCATACGAAATTGGAATTTAGAAATTTATATAAAATTTTCAAATGTTTATTTCGAAAATCAAGTTTTTGCTTTAAATACTAACAGTGCGATTTCCAATTGAATTTTTTCAAACACATTTAAATTATCTGTAATTATATTAATTATAGTGCAGAGACATGTGCGCTTGTATGTCCTAAAATTGTAGTTTATTATTCCACATTCTAATGTAATGACTTATCACAAAACAAAAGCAACTTTTGACACAAACTTTGATGAATTTTCAAAATTAAACTATTTGTCATATAGGGCCGTAATATTTCAGTATGTTCTATAAGACCATGATATCTATAGTGAAAAAAAGTTTAAAAAAAAAAAAAATTATTCCCCAAAAAAATTTTTTTTTTTTTGGAACTTTTTTTCACTATAGATATCAAAAAAGTTTCATAGAAATCGTCAAAAAAAATTTCAACAAATAATTTCAAAAAAATGGCCTGTTGATTTTTACCTAAAACTAACCAGTATCATTTGCAACCAATATCTTTCGAACAGTTTCTTTTTTTAAAATCAATTCAGTATTGTGCGCTAAAACGTGGACTAGTTAGTTTTACACTTTTTTGCAAATTACAAAAAAATGGCTCGGCCGATCGTGGAACAAGACTGACAAACAATAGTCTTCAACGAAATCCATCGATGCTTTTAAAATTTTGAAATCGGTTCAGGCGTTTTTGAGAATACCTCCATAAAAGGTCTAATTTTGACAAACGCCGAAAAACGTCACCAATTTTAGCAAAGTTTTACGAACTTTTAAAATTAAATTAAATTAAAGGGTTGTAATATTTTAGTAGGATCTATAAGACCATGATTTCTATCGTCACAAAAAATTCATAAAAATTGACGAAAAATTATTTTCCTATATTTCGAATTCTCACACTTCACGCCACAAAGTGCGCGTGAAGTGAAACTTATATTATATATTGACATGTGTGCCTTTTGGAGGTTAGGTTTTACCGTCGAGGTTGTGTAAAACTTTCGTATGAACACTATGAGCATAGTTTTTAGACAGTTTTGGAACTACTAACTCATGCGACTTCTCAATCATAAGAGAACGGTGACATAACATAGCTATTTTATCCGGTAATTGGTTCATTGTTTTTTCTGTTTTTTTTTATTTCATAAAGATCACCGATTTAAATTTCTGGTGATGTTGATGTCAATATTGATGTTATGTGGCATTTATTAACTTTTTTACTTAGTTATTGATTTATTGGGGACAATACTCAACTATGTTCTACAGAGCGGGTCGAATTGTCTGGGTCAAAAAAGTCGCTTTGGCACATATGATTTTTGTACACTAGGGATCAAAATAAGATACTTTGCCGAAGAAACCATACCTCTGAAATGAATTTTGATGTTCCGTGCATTGACCCAAAATGAGGGTTAAATGAGGGTTAAACTTTTTTTCAAATCGCGTCCAAATGTATGACCGACCCCCACTAACCCCTGGGACCCACTCTGAGAGGTTTTCCAAAATTTAACAACATCAATGATTAAGTTTGGGATTATATCAATTAACTTGACTTCAATTATGCATGCTTTAATTATTTTTTTATAAATTCTCAAACATTGTTTTTTTTTAAATTTCTAAAGATTAAGTTCATATCATAAATTAATAGAATAAGATATATAAAAATGAATATACATATATATAATAAAACATAACGGTGATATAAGGAAGTTCGTTCCATGAACGTAAAAACATATTAATTGGAATCAAGATGAACATAAAATTTTATATTTTGTTAGAAACGTGAAATATGGTTAAATATTATTACCATATCTTATTTTATTTTTTAATATCATAAATGCCATAATAATCTTTCCTCTTCGAAGTTGAATAAAATTCAACAGAAGCAAAAAGCAATACAAGTTGACTTTGGCAAACAATTGATAGTTAAGTCAAATAATCGAGTATAATGGTAATAAAAAGAATTGAAGTTTTAAAAAATTTAGTTTAAAATCCATACGTTTCAGCTACAGTTCTACCCTTCATTTAGGGGAAAACAATTTTTTTCTAATATTTTGAACAGAACTAAAACTTATCTACGATATGAGAGGATAACACTTTATTATAAAATAAAAACAGTAATATTGCTTTATTAGTTCACGAACAAATTCAAATGTTATTTTACTAGAGAATATATATCCGATCTTTAAATACTGACTATTATCTCTATTAGAGATAATTCTAGAGATATTCTCTATTTCCTTTACTAAAAGGTTGCTCTACCCTGGCTCAGATATTGCACACGTTTCAGATAAAGTTTTGTCGAAGTGCGTGTTTCTGCATGTGTACCTGAAGCTTCCAACAGGTAAACAGATGATTAGATAAGATAATTAACTAATCCCGGATAGATAAGAGCTTTTATCGGTAGACGGATTGGCGTTAATACTAACACAAGGTCTTTATCACAGGTTCCCAAAATAGAACAGACTTTTTGATAGTAGATGTTGAAATATTAAGACGAATTTTAATAAATTGTCAATTAATACGAATACAAGATAGAATATTCTTATCACACGTTTCTAAAATAATACAGACGTTTTGTTAATAATTGTATTTTCAAATGAAGATAAGTTGCCATTTGTAAAAAATTTTGCTATATACTTTTTATAATAAATCAAACGATAGTCTTGAAAAACTAAAACATAATCATGCTTTGTAATAGTATATATACGATGACAAGATTCTAAGGTTAGGTTTAGGTTCCCAAAATAATACAGACCTTTTGTTAACATTTATTTTGTTATCTTTAAATTTAATTACTAAAGACAGGTATCGTGTAAAAATAATCATGCTCAGATACATTTTATATTTTAGTTATTTTATAGTTATCCTCATATAGTTTATTATAATTATTATTTTACTTACAAGGAGAACTTAAGGTTCACTCGTCTCGGATTTTGATGAAACTTTGTATGACAATAGAGACGATAGTAAAGAGGAACCCCTTAAAATATTATAGTCCTATGAGAATTGGTTCAATTATAAAATTTAATAGCTTCAAATCTTTTGGTGCTCTATGTTTACGTCATCATATATTTTTTGACCAAATTTGGAAAAGGCATGTCTGAATGTGTGTGTGTGAGCCGATTTTTGATCTTTTGGCGATATTTTCCCAAAAGCGACTGGACCGATTTCAAAAATTTTAAATCCATTAGATGTAACACTATGAGAACTAGCGTTTATCAGTTTTGCGCGACTATAAGTCGAGCCGTTTCTTTGTAATTAGCAGAGAAGTGTAAAAGGTTCGTCCACGTTTTAACACGCAAATTTGAATCAATTTTATAAATTTGAAAACTGTTTGTGAGAAATTTGAGTTTTTGGTATAGATGGGCCTTTTCTTTGACAATTTTGATGAATCTTTGTATAACGATAGATTTCGTAGTCTGAAATAATATACTAAAATATTATAAGCCTACGATTAGCAGTTGATTCATAAAAATTGACCAACGCATGGAATTGCGCCTTGCGCTTAAGGGATTCTAATCAAAATCTATGCCTTTTGTGCGTATATACATTCCGTGCTTCGTATGCATCTACTGATTACAGTTGACGTCCAGACTTAAGTAAAGTGCATTTTCATAACCTGAAATGGATGAAATGAAATGTGTTAAACAAATTAATTTAATTAATACAATTAAAAACACTATAAGTATGTTTGAAGGACATCATTTGGTAAACGTATTGATTATTTTTAGTAAATGCTGAAATTTTATTTTTAAAATAACATTTGAGCATCTAAATAGCTGATTTTCATTTTTTATTGATTAAGTTGATCATGTACATCAACTTGTCTTAAGACAAGATGCTACTTACAACTAGTCTTTATTAACTTCCCGAAGGAGAGGTTTATGTTTCATTAAAAAATCCGATTCTCTAATTTTATGTTTTCTCGACGTTTCAAGCCATTCGAATCGAATTTGGAAAAAGTATATGTGTGTGTATATGTGAACAGATTGTTTTACTTTTATATCGACATAGACAAAATATTTATTTATAATTTTTATTCATTACAAATATTTCGCAAAACAAGACAAATTTGAAGAAAATCTGTGGGTACATATAATTTGTCTAATATAAACATGCATAAAAATGTTTTCTAAATATTTGTTATTAAATTTGAATAGAAAAATATAATAATATCTTTGTAAATCTCTACTTAGGATTAACTCAATGGAGCATCCTAACATACTTATTTTTCCTAATTTGCTTATAATTATATTATTAGTATTTATTTATAATCTTTGTTTTGTATCTTTATTATTGTTTATTTCAATTACTTTATTTAATTTTTATTTTGTGTATACGTCACACATTAGCTTATAGTTTTATGTATTCTTATTGCTTCAACGTTGTATGCGTACTGATATCAACAAGGAAATCGGCATAGATAAATAAACATTTTAAAGTTACATCGTAGTACAAATCTTGATTTAATGAAAAGTGCCTGAATCAGAAGAATGCTTTACCCTGTTCCTTGAAAATAATAAAACAAATTAAACATTTGTGCCGTGTAATAAACGTAAGTTTATTGATTAGAAATTATTTCTATATTATTCGTAGTTTCCTGTAAATAATTGATTGTTATATATTATGAATGAATAAAAAAAAAACAAAAAAAAATATTTTGATTATAGATTCCATAGCAGATATGAATTGTTAATACAGATTATAGATTATAACTCCTTATTTCTATGGGACTGAATCATATTTAGCTAAATTTAAATTTATATTATTGTACTAAATTACAATTAATTGTATGAATAATTCGGTTTCAATTGTATAAAATTCATTTGCAGATGTTCCATTACATTTAAACGGATGATTCATAAAGATATCCCGCGGTTTTCAAAGTATTAAGACGAATTTACTGAGAAAATGGGTTTATATTTATGTTTCATATATACTTGAGTCTCTGTTATCACTTGGGAGCGTTCAAATACGCTCGCGTAGTGAAAAGATTTACATGTGTTTATTTTGACACATACATATATTATCGAGCAGGGGTGGTAAACTATTCTTTTATATTCTTTATTATACTTATTTTTTTTGAATCATTATTATTCTTTATTCTTTTATATACTCGATACAATAAACAAATGTAAACTATATGCGATTTAATATCAGTATTCGACTTTTTTTTCATTTTATTGATTTTCTAAACAAGTACTCTAGCCATTTGCGTATAATAATCATCCTACAATACAATTTATATTTATAATTTTATGTTATTAGATTTAATAAAAGTATACAGGGCACCCTGCACATATTCTTATATCTGTCAACAACAATGTAAAATTAGTATTAGACTAATTTATGACCTAATTTTATAATTTGTAACAAAGCATATGCCACACTTAATCTAAAAGAAAATAGACTAATAAGAACATATCTATTATGTAATCTATAACCTGTTATAATTTATATCGGCCATATAATCTGTAATCAATAAATCTAATATTTTTAATTATATTTAGTAGTCTAATATTCATATGAGATGAAGTAATTGACTGATGATTTCTTAAAATGACCTTAATTACTAACTACGTTTTAACTTCCCGAAGGAGACATTTATGTTTTCAGGGGAAAAAATCGCTAACTTTTTAATTTCTAGACGTTTCAAGTCATTCTGCCTACACAATATTAGAACACATTACTATACATTAGAATATGATATATTCATGAATATATATTAGAATAGACAATATTAGAATGTGGTATATTAATATGGCCATTCCGAATCGAATGAAACCAAATTTGGAAATATCAGGTGTGTCTGTATGTGTATGTGAAACGATTTTTTTCACAATGTCAAATGTCGATGCAAGTCCTTTCGTCGATGTTTTCTCAAAAACGACTGGAATGATTACAAAAATTTAAAAGTCATTTGATGTATCGCGAAAGGACTGCCATCGATTAGTTTTGTGCGACAATTATCCGAACCGTTTCTTTGAAATTAGCAAAAAAGTATGAAATTTTTTGGTATATTTTAGCCCACAATTTTAAATTGATTTTCAACTTTCAAATCCTGTTCAAAAGATATTGGTTGGGAATCGCGTTGATAAGTGTTTGGTAAAGGTCGATCGAGCCCTTTCTTTGTAATTAAATGTTGATTTTTTGACGATTTTGACGAAACTTTGTACAACGATATATTTCGCAGTGTAAAACATAGATAAAAGAAGAATATATGGTCTGAAACAACATACCAAAATTTAAAAATTGTAGCGTTTAAATTTTAAAAATTCATGAAATATTAGAATTTCGATACTTTCTCAAGCGATTCTAATCAGATTCTTTGCCGAAGATATGCAAGTTTTGTGGTTTTTTGTTAGTAGCTATTGATTATACTCAAATAAAATAGTTTTTTAGAGCACTAAAATTATGGAATGAATTGTTTTAAACAAATTGATTTAATTTATACAATTATAATATAAATATTATAAGCATGTTTGAACGGTATCAATTAAAAAACGTTTTTAATGAAAGCGAAATCATTATTTTCGAAATATTTGAACATTTTATTTAAATTCTTAATTTTATTGATTAAGTTGATTATGTATACGTAAATTTAAGCAACTAGTTATTTCTTGCTAGTTACAACTAGTAAAAAATTGAGCTATGCGCTATATTATAGATCTATAAAGAAAAACTCCAAAAGTAATAAAGAACAAATAAAGTTTGTTTAAAACATTTTATTTTGAAATGTACAAAAATAAGAAGAAGATATGTCTCATAGGAGACAATCTCTTTAAATGCATGTACACCCAGTATTGTTTTAAAAAAATATATTATTTTGATCGGCAATAAATTTTGCAAATAAAAAAAAATAGATTTACTGTCGACCTTTTGGATCTAGGTACGTTCATGTTCAGAACATCTGCCAAGAAACATAATCTTGATTAGATTTAAACAAATAATAATGTTCTTAAGAAAACTTAAAATTGAAGGATTTTTTTATAAAATAAATAGAATGAAAGGGATGACATTATATGAAATATAACAAAATCATAAAAATAAAAATAATAAAAATAATTGAGCGGATTATATAATGAAATATTAGAATTATTAGAAAATTAGAAAGTTTTTTTTCAAAAGGGTATAAAGAAAAAAGAGAATTGATTCCCTGCATTATTGATTATGCACGAACACATTATCACTAAAAACGTGTGTTAGCTTGATTTTATTTTCTTTTTTTAAGACCACCAGAACAACATTCGTAATTCAAAATTAATAGTTATAACGTTTTTTCTGAGTTTGCCATGTAAGTTTCAATGCCAATTTATTAACGATCACTAAATTTTCATATAACAACAGACAGTTCGCACTTCAAAAACAAAAATAATTCACATTACACCCAATAAAATGTTACAAATAAAAAATTTCTTCTTCACTAATCAACAATAGATAAAACCTTCGACATCACTGGCAATGGTCAGATGATCTGTATTTTGCCAACGTCTTCAGCTTCATGTCAACTATTTTACTTGCTGTCCGTTTCAGGACAGTTGTAAAAAATATTTAAAAAAAATGTTACAAACCCCTGCACTCACCAACACACACGCGACCAACTTCGCGTACTACCATGTTTAGTTTCGCATGCATGTGCGCCAACACGACCAACTGCTTGAGCCATTTGTACCGCACGAAAAATCTTCAGTAACGGATCGACGTTCGGAGGGGACGGATTGTTCGAGTGTCATTTGTGTTTGTATTCGCCCGCGCTTATAACGAATACATAATAAATTGATAATTAAGAAAAATAATTGGTAATTAGAAATTATAAGTGAATTTTTTACTAGTGTTTATGTATTAAGTGTGTTTTGATATTAAATAAATGTTCGCGCCTTTTAAATTAAAATGTGTTAATATAGAAAATTAATATAGATTAGGATTAGTTTAGTTCTAAAATATGTATAAAAGTGGTTTTTGATATATATTTTAAAAGGAGTTTGTTTAGTTAATTGAATCATCGCGTATTTATAAAATAATATAGTGAAGCTGATTTAGTGTATTAATGCGCCCTATTTCAATACAAAACGCATGGTCTAAAAATAAAGTGCAATAAAGATTATTTCAAAATACGTACTTATAAATAATTTCTGATGTTATCAGTATGACTTGCGAACAAAATTAAATAAAAATCATTGCCAAATAATTGTGTTAACTACTTTGCAATTTAATTAGTATTACAGCCCATACATACAACCTCGTGCTTTTGATCTTTAATTTTTTACTAATTAATTGTCACTACAAATTACTTCTAGATGTGAATTAAATTTTAAAAGTGATCTTTTATAAGTTTTAAGCCTGATTAAACAACTATTTCATTTTCATTTACCCTGTTAGTTTCAAGAAAGTAGTTCCTTTCCCACAAGATGGTTCCGCAGCGCACGCGCTATATGTATAAATATACGATCAACAATTTATAAATAAGTTTCTGATTCTATTTCAAGTGTTTTCTATGAAAACAAATACTTGAATGGATTGATCACACATAGAAATTTTACAAACCGATGATTGAATTGTCGAAAACATAATCATACTTGGTGAATGAATCAAAGAATTTTTGTTAGGTTATGTGCATATTCATGCGCGGGTTTTCGATGCACATGCTCAGGGAGGCATTGGCGTTCGCCATAGTGCACTCTATATGCAGTTTGGTAATAATAATATGAAAAGTAAAATGAGAAATAAACTTTTAAATGAAATAATTAAAGAAAACTCTAGTGTAGATTCATTATTATATATAGTGTATTAAATAAATGTTATAAAATATTTATTAGTTTTATAAATAATATTACAAAAAAATAGCTGTCAAAAATTTTCCTTGCTATGAAACCAACTTCACGGTGTTAATAAATTCTATTAATATTTTCAAAAAGGAAGACTACAATTTATATTGTATTTCATGAATTTTAAGTTATTTTTAAATCATCATTTATTTATCAACGTTGCAAGAGTACATTAGAATGAAAGAAAAGTTACTAATTTTAGCAGTACTTGAAGTGGGGGTCTCAAAAAAAAAATTCGATAAGAAATTATTTTATTCACATTGAAATGAAATAATTAAAATAGTATTCTAGTGTAGAACCACTATTATATATATATATAGTGTATTAAATAAATGTTATAAAATATTTATTAATGTTATAAATAATATTACAAAAAAAAGAGCTGTCAAAAATTACTTTAATATGAAACTAACTTCACGGTGTTGATAAATTTTATTAAAATTGTCAAAAAAGAGGTAGTATTAGAAATAGTGAAAGACTACAATTTATATTATATTTCATTATTTCAAGAAAGTAATTTTTAGTGTTGTATTAATATTGTATTTCACGAATTTTAAGTCATTTTTAAATCATGGTAAAAAAGGCAATGCACTTTTTTACTATTATTTTTTTTATTAATTTATTTATCAACGTTGCAAGAGTGCATGAAAAATTAGAATGAAAAAAGTTACTATTTTTAGCAGTGCTTGAAGTGGGGGTGTCAAAAAGTTGACACGTGACCCTGTACACGATTGCAACCCTCCTTGTGTTTCGAAATGAAAAAAAGGATTATCTAGAATTCTAAAATAATGCCGCTCAAGTGTATACTACGATTAAGGGGTTATTCTAGTGTAGAAATTTCAAACAATAGTTTTTTTGTATTTATTTATATTTTCAAAGCTTCATTCAAGAATATGTAGGAGAAGATTTTTTTATTTTGGCCCCGATGATCCTCTGTTTGATTCTTTTTTCTCAAAACTGTCCTTTTCAGATTTTTTAGAATTTTCAGGTCGACTCTTTGAGTTGTACTAGGCCGATCCACCTGAAATTTTCAGTAAATTTTCTTTCAAGGCTTCTCTCTGATATATACTATCCTCATCCCAAAATTTCAATTTTTACTATCTTGAAACTCAAAAAAGTGGTAAGAAAATGGCTGTTTTTTCAAACAGTCGCCATTTTGTCAAAAAATAACCTTTTTGACAAAATGGCGATATTACTAGTTGAACTAGTATAAGCTATTGCGACACCATTTTAGATTAATAATATTTTTATCATTTTGTATTTCGGATTACCAGAGGGTTGCAATCATGGACACGGTCACGTGCCAATTTTTTGTGACTCCCCACTTCAACAACTACTAATTTTTAAAATTAGTGACATTTCTTTTTACTTATTAATACTTTTTAAGTAAAATAATAGTAAAAATATTTTTTTGCCTCTGCATTAGAATACCCCCTTAATAGAATAATAAAATAAAATATAAATTGTAGTAGTCTAATACCACCCTTTTTTTGACAATTACAATCAAATTTACTAACACTGAGAAGTTGGTTTCATAACAAGAAAAATTATTTGGCTGCCATTTTTTTGTAGTATTATTTATATTTTTCACAAAAATTAATAAATATTTTATAAACTGTTTTTACGCAATTAAATTTCTTACAACATTTATTTAATATAATCGATATATTGGTTTTAAATAAATTAAGAATTTGAACTGATTATTTATAATTTAATTTTATTAATACTTGTTTAATTTGAAACAAATGTCAAAATCGAAATATAACTTCATTTAAATATTTGGAATAATATGAAAAAATAATACAATAATATCACACTTAAATTAAGCAATTCATAAAATAAATTAATTAAATGAAAACTTGATTTGACTTTCAAATCTATTTATTTGACATAACTTCAATAATTTTTTTAACGCCCTGAACTTGGTTTCAGAATTAGCATAATTTTCTCGCCGCCATTTTTTTATAGTATTTTTTATAATTTTTGTAATTTTATTAAATATTTTACAAATAATCTTTACGCGATCAAATTTCTTACATTTATCAAATATTGATAAGTTGATTTTAAATAAATTATAAATTTAAATATATTTTTTATAATTCAATTACAAGTATTACTTTTAATTTAATTTGTGAGTGCTTTTTGACAAACGTCAAAGTGAAAACATAACCTATAAACCCAAATAATATATTTTAACTAAACAAATTTTAAATAAACATTAACATAAATCTATTTTAAATCAATCATACTTAGTGTGTTTATTAATGTGGATTTATTATTAAAAATTATTTTAAAAGCTTTTTTAAAAAGAAGCCATTACGACCATGTGTTGAGTAAATCGTGTAGTACTTTGCCAAATCTGTCACAGTCTATAAAATTTGTATTATCTTAACGATTTTATGACTGAATATTATTTTAGATTTTGCAACGACTTAAAACCATATAGTATTTTTAAATTTAATTCAATATATGTTGTAATTTAAATTATGGTATCAAATATCTATGTCCAAGTGCTCTTAAATCAATTTCATTAAAATACGTCTATTTATATTTATTTCTAAGAATTCATTCTCTTGATTCAATCTTAGAAAGTTATTTAAGAAAGTTCACATCTCCGAAAATAACATTTGGCAACTCTTGATATATAGGTAGATGATATAAAACAGCCACATGTTAATTCAGTGCAAATCGAATTAACTACAAACGAATTAATCGAATTAATTACAAACTTAAATATTTTTTTCTTAAAATAGGTATATAAATAAAATAGTTGTATAAACTAATTATAAAAATGGAGGAATCAAATATATTAGTGACTGTTTTTGTATCTGGACTGGTTTTAATATGCATCAGATACTTGACGAAGTATATTGTCAAATATTATAATGAATCTGATTCTCAAGATAAAACTGAAGTTAGTGATAAAAAGAAAGGTGAAGAAAAGAAGGGATCGGCGAATGGAAGCAGTAAGTTTTTTAAAATTTATTTAGTAATAATAAATATAAATTTGATAAAAATAAAAATATTTATACTCTATATTATGGTATTTTACAAATTTACCAATTATCGAATTATCTCGTTTTTGTCTACGAATTTAACATTGATCAAGCTATATGATTTTTGTCTGTTTAACACACTATAGGCGGGCCCCGTAAAAATACTCATCAGACCAAACTGATTGTTGTAGCGGGCAATCGCTTGCTCGACACGAGTGCTCTTTCCGTCGCCTCGCATGAACACAACTGACTGTCACATTGAACATATTTTTTATAACTCTTTTAAAAAAAAAAAACCGTCTGGTTGGTTTGAACTATAAAAAAAATTATTTAATTAATGCATAATTAAACAATAAAACTAACAAAAACTAGTGGCGTATGGCATCGTGCCTTAAGGCAAATTGCTGAAACTTCCTGTACCATAACGAAATGTTCGAGGAATATTGAGTATTGAATGAAATATTTTTTTCCTAAAGCAATTATGTCATACAATCAGAATGTTTTTTAAATCATTCAATTCGGATGCTTATTTCTCTCAAAAACTGCCATTTTGTGTACACTTAGCTCCGTATCTTTGAAATGGCTGAACCTGCCTTTGCCAAAAACTAATCACCACTTCTTCAATCATTACTAATTTAATGTTTTTTAGATCATTCAAATCGGATGCTCCGTTCTCTCAAAACTCGATTTCTATTTTCTGCACTTTTTGCTCTGTATCTCCGTAACGGCTGGACCTGCGATTGCCAAAAACTAATGAGCACATCTCCCTATCAATAGGAATCAAATGTTTTTTGAACCATTCAAATCGGTTGATCCGTGCGCCCGAAAACGTGAACGAAAAAATGCGGCCACCAAAAACACACGCACACAAACGACACATCCATTTTTTCTGAGGTATGCCAAAATGTTCAGAAACCTAAAAACCGTAGAAAAATGGAAAAATTTCATTCGTGATTTTCCGCCCATTACTATATTATATATAGGTTAGTTATAACTAACCTACGGAGAGTTAAAAATTTAACGTACATTAGATATATAAACCACTTTTTACATACGTGAAATTTATGGAAAATCACCCCCTCATGAAAGAGGTGCTGGGACCCGAATAGCAAAAATAGCTGAACCACTTCAATTTAACTATTTGGTTTCAAAACAACGCAACTTTGACCTAAAAATGATTCATAATTGGAGGATTGTCAAATTCTGACCACTCCACTTCTTCATTGTCATTATTTCCAGGATCTCTGGAAATAATCGGTAAAACTCTACGTCTTCTAGGATGAAAAAAATCTTCATCCACATACACTACCAAAATCAGTAATATCAGAATCACTTCCAATTTGTGATAAATTATTGGCGCAAACTTTACTATCGCTATCCGATGCCATTATTTCATTATTGCAAATAACAATGTAAAAAACTATACAAATTGAACTATACAAATCTGACTAATAACTAATCTGATATTATATTGTTTTAAATTTTGCATATTTATCTACAAAACAAATTGCGAGTAGCTTGAATGAAAGAAACTTGAAGATAAAACATATTGTTTTCTTATCCTTATTCTTATTCTAAAAGTCTTTCAATACGTAAATCAATTGAATCTAAAAAAAAGTATAATATCAGCTATTCTTTCAATATCATATGCAAACCGATCAGATAAAAGTATTTTGACTCGCTTAGTTAGTCTATTCAAAGCGTAATAATACCTTGCCCGCCGATAAGCAACAGTCCTCGCAGAGCGTAATTTTACGGGGCCCGCCTATAGTGTGTTAATATACATATTCAGATCCAGGTGTGCGAAACATGTTATAACTATTTCTAGGGAATGCAATACCGATGGAAAATTTCAATACCAGTATTTCGGTAATTTTTCATTTTAAAATATTTAGTAATTATCATAATTATTATGTATAAAGTTAGAAAAAAATAAAGATTACGCAGAGGTAATCTGTATGATATAAAATATTTTGACGAAAATATCACTTAAAAAACCGTTACATTTTTACATAAGATGAAACAATGAAGATCATTATCTATCAGTCCAGTTCTATTTATTGTAACACGATATGAAGCCCTTAGTAAAGCAATAAATATTCAGTTTAATGACGAGTTGAGATAATATTTGACATTTGTTTATCCTTTAGAATCACTTGAAGATATGTCTATTGTTTATCCTATAAAATCATTTGTAGCTGTTTATGCGATTATGGAATTTAAAGATAAATTTGTTTCGAGAAATTTAAACTTTAGTGTATTATGTATCAAATAGCGAAAATACCGGTATTTTTGGGGTAAATACCGGTAAAATTACCGCCGAAAAATCGGGCGGTTTACCGGTAATTCGGTATACCGGTATTGCATTCCCTAACTATTTCATTCTGAAGTTAAAAAAGATTCATTCTAAAGTCAATGAAGATTTGTAATTCAGACCGTTTTTTGCAACAGAATTATTAAATTTTGTTTAATAATTAATAATGGTGTTAATAATGGACGCAGTAAGTTTTTTTATTTAATATTTTAAAAATATGTATACTATATTATAATATTCAATAAATTTAGTATGGAATCTATGCCGAAGCATATACACGTTCTTTGGTTTTTGGCTAGTTAGCTACTGATTACAGTTTATGTCCACAGTCAAATAAAATACATTTTCAGAACACGAAAAGGACGAAATGAAATATGTTAATCAAATTGTTTTAATTTATGTAATTACAGATATTAGAAGTATGGTAGAATGATTAGATTTTTGTCTTCGAATTTAACATAATAGAACTAGTTGATTTTTGTCTGTTTAATACACATATTCAGATCCAGCCAGGTGTGCGAAACCTTTACAACTAAATTATCTTTATAAAGTCGAGAATTATGTAAAGTTTAAAGAAGGGGATCACTGAAATTACTGAAATCATAAAATATTATACCTTTGTTAATATCTTATTAATGATATTATTAATTAGTCTACATTATACATCATATTATAGAGTATGAATTGTATTGGTTAGTTAAATATTTGCTTGCATAAATAAATATACTAGGTTTAAGTGGCATTAGCCTAGTTGCACGATTTTATCCAATATGTATCGATTACCTTAACTAATGAGAATTGATATTTAGCTATTTAGATAAAATGATAAACTGTTTATTTCGAAAATAAAGACTTCGCTTTCATTAAAAACGATTTTCAATTGATATCTCTGGAACATACTTATAATATATGTAATTGCATAAATTTAATCAATTTGTTTAACACATTTCACTTTGTCATTTTCGTGTTCTGAAAATATATTTGCTTAGTGTGTGGACGTAAACTGTAATCAGTAGCTGCACCAACGAAACACCACAGAACGTGCATATGCTTCGGTAGTGATTCGAATTAGAATTAGAAATTTCGAAAATTAAGTTTGTGTTTGAAATGAATTCACGATATATGTCCTAAAATTTTTCTGATTCAAAACTGTAATTAATCTTTATAATTTTATAAAACCACTTTTTGCAAAGTTTCTTATCATATCAGGTTTTCAGTTTGCAAAATGAACTCTAATTCTCTATTTCAAATTTCTTGATTGATTGATATCAGATGATTATGAATCTTTTTGAAACATCTATTAATTTCTTTGGATTTTTAATACTACATATATTGAAATAATTTAAATATATGCTTCCAATAAATTAGAGAACCAAAAAAATAATTTTTTAAAGTTTGTTTCCGCGACTAAAGATAAAATTGTATATAAAATAGATTTCAATCTATACTAGACGTGAGATAAAAAAGAATTCTGGCTCGCATAAAAATTGTCGCCTTCGTTATCTGTAATTCTTCGAAAGATAATTTGAATTGTAAAAATTCTTTTTCTGTGTACTACAAAAAACACAAAATATATCTATGTAATAATATTGTAAACACGTATAAAACTTCGAAGAATATTTTAGTTTTGTATTGAGAAATGCTTGAATCAATAATCGGTGGGTGTTCCCACATAAATTCAAGACAAATGACACAAATTGGAAATATTTAAATATTAAACTAAAACTGTTTAGTATTTGATCAGCAATTAGAATATCATTGTTTTAAGAGTTCTTATTACAAAAGCGTTGCTAAAATTTTATCTATTTTTTGTTAAAAAATGTGTTCTTTCCATTTTAAAAACTAGTTTATCTTGTCTGTAATTATGTAATTTTCTGTTTACTCAGCTGACAGGTTTTCTCATATTTAACAAAGCATTATTTGGGTTTCGAATAATATATAAAAAGGGTCTTTTTGGACCTCTTGGTAATAAATACAGCGGGCAATAAATCCTTTTTCGTAATTTTGGTATTAAGGTAATTTTCCATAACTTTGGTTGGAAGCAGAATTCAAAGTTTATGACAAAATTTTTGGCTAATTTAATGAACCCTGTTGTAATATATAAAATTGACCAAAAATATTATGTTATAGTTGATATTCCTTAAAATTCTGAATTCTGTTGAATGATATATTGATTAAAAGTAGGCTGTACTAAATTTATATTGATTATTGAATAAAGTTGATTGATATTAGTAAAACTGATGTGTGCACGTGGTTTCTGAATTTCCTATTAAACCAGAAACGGCCAACCTTTTTTTTGTATGACTTTCTATAATTCATCTGTTATAAGTTTTTTTGGACATGATACTGCATAGCAGCAGCATAGAAAATTATTATTAATTTATGTATACATTTAATTTATTATTTGAAAATAAGTTCGTGATTTAATAGAGTTTTATCTCTATTAGATGTAGTACATCATTTTAGGAGGCATCCATTAATCACGTGATCGAGTTTTTGGAAAGGCAGGTCTAGCTGTTTCAGAGATCATATAAAAAAGTAAAAAAATCATAGTTTTATAATAAATTTAATAAGTATGAATTTCGTTTATATTTCTATAGGTTCCTTCTCAATGTTTGTCCGTTAGACGGCGACGCGGCGCTTAGGCGCTTCGACATTTTATCTCTTAAACAGTTATGGAGCTTGATTGCTTTATAACAAGTTTAAATATATAAAGATACAAAATTTTCAAAAGTAATTTTTTTCTCAAAATTTAGAATATTTAAATTTAGAATATTTCATCCTAAGACATCAAAATCCTATGATAGTTCTGGAGTTTAACCGTTTTAAAGATTTCATATGTAAAAAATGCTCAAAAATGGTTGAAAAAAAAGTTAGTTTTTTTTAATTTTACACAGACTTCTAGAATAACTGCATTTTAATATTCACAACTGTTGCCAAATATATCGAAAAAAAAAATTGAAATCACACCATGATCCACTTGGTCACATATTATTTTGCGATTTTCGACGAAAATTTTTTGTTGCCGATTTTGATCATATTCTCAACGTTGGTTCCTTATGACCTTACAAAAATGTAAAAAAAATTCAAAAATCGATTTTTTGAATAAAATATAATAATATAATATTATATTATAATATTATATTATATATTATATTATAATATATAATATATATAATAATATAATAAAATTTGAAGCTTTTTTTTTTAAAAAAAAAAACAATTTTTGGTACGGGGAGTTCTAGCAAAACACTAGTTTAATTTTTACTCAACTTATGATCGGACTACAAAATAATAAACAATGTTATGTAAAAAATATAAATAGTATATAATTATTTATTGTTTTTTGCGCCCACAGGTTGGAAACCAAGGCTATAATTGGTCATTTATCTTAGACTCATTATTTTGCAAAAAAACGGAGTTCACAGCTTCTATAAATATTTACATTTAAACCAGATCAATTCATTCCAATTAAACATTTAATTTGTGTGCATTATTATTTCTAAAAAATCTATATTAATCTAATATTTATCTTGGTCTGATTCATTCGATTGTCAAATTTGTATAATTTTTTTTCATATATTTAATTGTGCATTTTGCAACCAGTTGATACAGATGGGAATCGCGAGACGAATCTTTGGTGATTTCTGAGAAGTTTATTTGGTCATATGTCTGATGGCGATGAGTCATATTATAATTAATTTATACGTTGATAAATATACTGTTATGTAGTGTAATCTATATAAATAGATATAAATCTTAATTCGGTGAAATGGTATCCGATTTGAAATAATATTAGATATATATTCATACTTCCTAACATAGAAAGCTTAAGAGACTTTTCCAGGAAGCAATACAGTATCAGATATCGTTTTAGAAAGATGATATCTCCACGATTAAGGACATGGATTGATTATGTATATGTTATTTAGGATTTATTTTATTAAGTCTTATACAAATTATACTGCTGAAACAGGGTTTCTTAAACTATGGGTCGCGACCTTAAATGCGGTCACGTGGGACAATTCAGGGGTCGCGATAGATTTTAAGGTCAAACATTATATCATTTTATAGCATCTTGATTTATATGTTTTCAACAAATTTTCAAACATATATATTTTTATATGTATATTGTTACCAAATACATAAATCATTTATAAATAATATTTTTTTTGCAGTTATAAGTGGGGTCAAAAAAAATTAGCAATGGGGTCGCAAAGGATCCCATTAGTTTAAAGTTTAAGAAGCCCTGTGCTAAAAGATTGATTCTATAGATATTTTGAAGTTATTGAAATTTTTAAGAGAAGGTCAAGATGCTGATTCACAACTGGGAAATTTGTGCTGGCTGAAATTTCTTTACTAGAATATATTTACTGGAATCTATCTAATTCGAAATTAGAAATTTTTAAAACAAAATATTTAGAAGGCCAATAGTATTGTAATACAGTGGTTTCCAACCTTTTCGTCTCGCGCTCCTCCTGTTTTTTTAAAAACAATGTTGCGCGCCATTTAATTTTTCTAACAATATTATTTCAACAATACTCAACTGAAATTATATTTGTTATCAGGCTATAAATTAATATACAATATTATGTAAAAATATACATAAAAAATAATTCCTTATTCATTCGTTTTTTTATATCATT
>NW_020539724.1:21815659-21847957 GCF_003426905.1 Ctenocephalides felis | reverse complement strand
TTTTACGAGCTGAATGACAGCCAAAGTAATAACTTTGCAAGGTTTTCGTACTATTCATACTACAGATAAAATAAGACATGTCATAAAGTAGAGACAAGCAGACGAAATGTCTCGAAATCTTCTTCATCTTTTGGTTCTTCCGATTGGTGTAAAATATAATATTCAAATAACTTCAATACCAACTAGTGGGGTGCTTGGTATCGTGCCTTAAGGCAAATTACTGGAACTTCCCGCACCGTAATTAAAAATCTTGGTACGAAACCCAAAAAAATTACACAAAATGTGTACACATTATTAAAATCTCTATAAAATATCTGATAATTTTATGTGCATATGTCAATATGATGGACTTATTTTATTAGACTTATTTTTATTGAGAGCCCATAACCGCTGGACCTTCCTTCCCAAAAATGTAATCAATTCTTCACCTTGTCAATACGAGTAAAATGTTTTTTCAATTATTAAAATCGGACGCTCCGTTCTCTTAAAGACTGAGTTACCGTTTTTGGCACTTTTTGCCCCGTATCTTCGGAACAGCTAGACCTGCATTCGCCATAAACTAATCAGCACGTTTCTTTATCAATGCGAATCGAATGCTTTTTGAATTATTGAAATCGGTTGATCGGTGTTCCCGAAATCGTCGACAAAAATTTGTATCCGCACACGCACACGAGCACACTCACGCACACACATGCACATGCACACACACACATACATTCATTTTTTTCAAGGTATGCCAAAATGTTCAGAAACCTCTAAAACGTTAAGATATATAAAAAAAAATTCATTTTCGATTTTTTTGCGATTACTATAACTTTCCCTACGAGAAGTTAAAAATGTATTAACTAGTAATGCTAGAAGAAAATCCAATTATATTGTTCTAGAAAACAAGAATGCTATGCTTACAATATGATCATATACCTTCTTAAAATTTGTATTAGTAACATTATTTGCTCTAGTAATATTATAACTAAATATCTGTTGTAAAGCCAAAAACAAAAAAATCGTTCTATAATTTGAGTATATAAAATTAACGTAGTAACTATGCTATAATATGAAATACCAAACAAATTGAAAACAAAGTCAAGCACCTCAAAAATTTCTATCTATTAACCCTTTCCACTCGCGCATTGCAAAATTTGTATATATTTTGTCGCCGGAGCGGCGGCATCCGAGTGGAAAGGGTTAAAGTAAGGATCTAATTGGAAGGCAATCTAACGATTGTCGTAACTAACTGAGATATAGGCGCCAATTCTTCAATAAAATAGAACTATAGCGTTGTTATGACAACGCTGTGTTACGGTCCAATCTTCATATGAATTGGCTCTATAAACTGTCAAAAAGTTGCAGTGCAGTCAGGCGTTTTACATATAAAAACACACAATGTTATAAGAGCATCTTCATAATATGCCTTTGATAACACATACGTGAAATTAGGTTTTATGTGCAAAACGCTTGATCGCACAACAAATACATTAATTTTGACAGTTTTTCCTACCAATTTATATGAAAATGTGATATTGCAGCTACGCCCAAAAAGCAATTTTCACTTGAGAATATATTTGAGATCTATAATCTCAAGTGAAAATTTGATATCACGCTGCATGAGTTCGAGCTGACTAAAGTTAGGATCGAATCCGAGACTAGTTTGCGCTAGTCCGTTATTCCACGACTGTTTCAATTATTATCTAGAATAATATTTTACCTAGGGGGCCGTTCAAGTATTACGTAAGCACTATAGAGGGGCGGAGGGTTGTTGATTTGCTTATTTTGGGTTGACATGGGGGGCAGGGGAGTCTGGATGATGATTACGTCATAGGTAGTATTTTTATTATTTTACATTAATTGCAAAGTGTTCACGTAAGCATGGGGATGGGGGGTAAGAGCTTTGCTTACTTTTGCTGATAAGGGGGGGGGGGGGGTAAATAATTGTAATAAATCTGCTTACGTAATACTTGAACGATCCCTAGGTACAAATAATCATTTTTGAGAAGGTTATGGTTCGTGCGTTATCACTGTTTTTTAATAAAATACTTTACGACAAGCATACCCACTTTTTAGATAAGACTGATAAAAAAATCATTTACAATATCACCTTATGCGCTGAACCAATGAAAAGACTGTATTGTCTTAGCTCTGTGAAGAATTCGGATATAAATTGAAAAGAATATGAATCATATCGAAATAATATATATAAATGCGGCTATACGTACTTTTTTAGAATAAAAAATGAGTCACTGCTGACGTTAGTCATTAAATGATCATTATATCTTTTCTACAAAAAGTTTTTTTGTCCATATTAAGAAACGTGCATCAAAATAATATTTAGAAATCGTTTCATTAAAACTGCTTTAACCAATATAAGCAGAAGTAGTAAAATTCGTGAAGTTTGAAGGGAAGGGTTCAGAAAAAAAATCACCAGAGATCACGTGCGGCAAAGGGAGGCTGGTAAGACATTACCATCGTGTATTTATTTTTTTCCCAAATTCCCAAAAAAACATTTTTTTTAATTTTACGATTTTTTCTACGTACTAAAAATAGACGTGATGTTTGGTAGGAGAGAGGGGTAATTTTAAGAATCACCAGGGGGAAGGGGAGGACACCTAGTGTGTCCAAAAATTTTTAGAAATCGATCACGTGATTAATGAATGTCCCCAAAACTGATTTTTCTTCAAAAATTTTACTATTATAACAAGATTAAAATTATATTACTGTAAGTAAGTAATAAAATCCTGCAGAATTTCTTGGAAGGTGTATATACCTGGCGACAGTAAGGATTGATTGTATAAAATATCTATAATTTAGATTGAGTGTAATTAAAAAGAGTAATAGAGGTTAGAGATTAGAATAGAATCCTGCATAAAGAATATCGAGATTTAATAAAAATTGAGAATATTGTAATTATAATAGAGATTATCCTGTTGGAGTTGTAATTTTTCTGGTTTATGATTATCCTCGATATCATTTAGTCCAGGTATTTTGGCATTGAGAAATTTGAAAACTTGAAAAAATAACAATAGTCATTTTTCATTATATCGTGCTCATTCTTAATTTGTCAAAAACAGCCTTATTTTAAATCACAACATAATCAAAAAAATAATTTATGCATTTTTGATGAAGTTTAGTAGTAAATCTCGAATGGTAGTAAATCTCAAACTTGCTATTTCAAAAAAGTTTTTAACTTTTGTGCAATTTTATTGCAGTTTGCTGTCGATTTTTTTAAACTAACCCTCAAGTTCTTTAATTTAAGAGGTACTGACCTCAAATTGGGAGTACAACTGTTTCCAAAATACCATGTACTTTCAAAAATAAACCAAAAGTGTTGAAATGATATAAAAAAACGAATAAATAAGGAATTATTTTTTTATGTATATTTTTACATAATATTGTATATTAATTTATAGCCTGATAAACAAATTATAATTTCAGTTGAGTATTGTTTAAATAATATTGTTAGAAAAATTAAATGGCGCGCAACATTGTTTTTAAAAAAACAGGAGGAGCGCGAGACGAAAAGGTTGGAAACCACTGTATTACAATACTATTGGCCTTCTAAATATTTTGTTTTAAAAATTTCTAATTTCGAATTAGATTCCAATAAATATATTCTAGTGAAGATAGTTCAGCCAGCACAAATTTCCCAGTTGTGAATCAGCATATTGACCTTCTCTTAAAAATTTCAATAACTTCAAAATATCTTCACAGGGCTTCTTAAACTTTAAACTAATGGGATGCTTTGCGACCCCATTTACGATTGTTAATTTTTTGGCAACCCCACTTATGATTGCAAAAAAAATAATATTTATAAATGATTTATGTATTTGGTAACAATATACATATAAAAATATATATGTTTGAAAATTTGTTGAAAACATATAAAAATCAAGATGCTATAAAATGATATAAATGTTTGACCTTAAAATCTATCGCGACCCCTGAATTGTCCCACGTGACCGCATTTAAGGTCGCGACCCATAGTTTAAGAAACCCTGTTTCAGCAGTATAATTTGTATAAGACTTAATAAAATAAATCCTAAATAACATATTACATAATAAATCCATGTCCTTAATCGTGGAGATATCATCTTTCTAAAACGATATCTGATACTGTATTGCTTCCTGGAAAAGTCTCTTAAGCTTTTCTATGTTAGGAAGTATGAAATATAATATCTAAATATTATTTCAAATCGGATACCATTTCACCGAATTAAGATTTAATATCTATTTATATAAGATTACACTACAATAACAGTATATTTATCAACGTATAAATTAATTATAATATGACTCATCGCCATCAGACATATGACCAAATAAACTTCTCAGAAATCACCAAAGATTCGTCTCGCGATTCCCATCTGTATCAACTGGTTGCAAAATGCACAATTAAATATATGAAAAAAAATTATACAAATTTGACAATCGAATGAATCAGACCAAGGTAAATATTAGATTAAATATAGATTTTTTGAAATAATAATGCACACAAATTAAATGTTTAATTGGAATGAATTGATCTGGTTTAAATGCAAATATTTAGAAAAGCTGTGAACACCAAATTTTTGCAAAGAGTCTAAAACAAATGACCAATTATAGCTGTGGTTTCCAACCTGTGGGCGCAAAAAATAATAAATAAATTATTATTTATTATGCATATTTTAACATAATATTGCATAATATTTTGTAGTCCAATCATCAGTTAAACTAGTAAAAATTAAACTAGTGGCGCATGGCATCGTGCCTTAAAGCAAATTGCTAGAACTTCCTGTACCAAAAATAGATTTTTTTATGAAAAAGCTTTAAATTTTATTTAAAACTTTTAAAAAAAATCTATTTTTGAGAATTTTTAACATTTTTCTCATAAGGAACCAACGTTGTGAATATGATCAAAATCCGCAACAAAAAATTTTCGTCGAAAATCGCAAAATAATACGTGGGTATTATTATTATGGTTATTATTGTGGTATGATTTCAGTTTTTTCTTCAATTTATTTAGCAACCGTTGGGAATATTAAAATGCAGTTTTTTTCACGTTATTCTAAAAGTCTGTGAAAAATTAAAAAAAAACTAACTTTTTTTTCTGCCATTTTTGAGCACTTTTTACATGAAATTTTGATTTTGAAATTTTTAAACGATTATAACTCCCAAACTATACATCATAGGACTTTGATATCTTAGGATGAAATATTCTAAATCTAAATATTCTAAATTTTGAAAAAAAAAAAATGAATTTTGAACTTGTTATAAAGCAATCAAGCTCCTTAACTGTTTAAGAGATAAAATGTCGAAGCGCTTAAGCGCCGCGTCGCCGTCTAGCGGACAAACGTAGATAGAGAAACGGAACCTATATAAATATAAACGAAATTCATACTTACTAAATTTATTATGAAACTTTGATTTTTTTACTTTTTTATATGATCTCTGAAACCGCTAGACCTGACTTTCCAAAAATTCAATCAGTCCTTCATTTCGTTAATACAAATAAAATATTTTATGAATTATTGAAATCGGACGGTCCATTTTCTCAAAAACTGAGTTACCGATTTTAGCGCTTTTTGCACCGCATCTTCGAAACGGCTAGACCTGCCTTATTCAAAAACTGATCAGCACGTCTCATTATCAATAGAAATCGAATGTGTTTTAAATCATTCAAATCGGTTGAACGTGTTCCCGAAACTTTTATCCGAACACACACACATACATCATTTTTTCTAAGGTATGCCAAAATGTTCAGAAACCTCTAAAACGTCCAAAAAATCCTCAAAAATCCGATCACATAATTAATAGACGTCCCTTAAAATGATGTACTACATTCAATAGAAATAAAACTCTATTAAATTCCGAGCCTACTTCCAAATAATAAATTAAATGTGCAGTGTCATGTGCAAAAGAGCTTGTAATGGATGAAGTATAGAAAGAAGTCATACAAATAAAAAGGTTGACCTTCTCTGGTATAGTGGTCAAATTCAGAATACTATGTGCACACATCAACTTTACCAATATCAATCAATTTTATTCAATAATTCATGTAAATTAAGTTTAGTTACTTTTAATCAATATTTTAACTTAAACATAATATTTTTGGTCAAATACATTTCTAGTAAATTAGCCCAAAATTTTTGTCTAAAACTTTGAATTCTGCTTCCAACCTAAGTTATGGAAAATTACCTAAATACCAAAATTACGAAAAAGGATTTATTGCCCGCTGTATTTATCACCAAGAGGTCCAGAAAAGACCCTTTTTATATATTATTCGAAACCCAAATAGTGCTTTGTTAAATAGGAGAAAACCTGTCAGCTGAGTAAACAGAAAATTACATAATTATAGACCAAGATAACTAGTTTTTAAAATGGAAGAACACATTTTTTAACAGAAAATAGATAAAATTTTAGCAACACATATGATTTTGTAAATTTAGACCACAGAAACAACTCTTAAAACAATGATATTCTAATTGCTGATCAAATACTAAACAGTTTTAGTTTAATATTTAAATATTTCAAATTTGTGTTATTCGTCTTGAATTTATGTGGGAACACCCACCGATTATTGATTCAAGCATTTCTCAATACAAAACTAAAATATTCTTCGAAGTTTTATACACGTTCACAATATTATTACATAGATAAATTTTGTGTTTTTTGTAGTACACAGAAAAAGAATTTTTACAATTCAAATTATCTTTCGAAGAATTACAGATAACGAAGGCGACAATTTTTATGCGAGCCAGAATTCTTTTTTATCTCACGTCTAGTATAGATTGAAATCTATTTTATATACAATTTTATCTTTAGTCAACACCGAAACAAACTTTAAAAACTTATTTTTTTGGTTCTCTAATCTATTGGAAGCATATATTTGAATTATTTCAATATATGTAGTATTAAAAATCCAAACAAATTAATGTTTCAAAAAGACTCAATCATCTGATATCAATCAATCAAGAAATTTCATAATCATCTGATATCAATCAATCATAAAATTATAAAAATTAATTAAAGTTTTAAAATAAAGAAATTTTAGGACATATATCGTGAGTTCATTTCAAACAGAAACTTTATTTTCGAAATTTCTAATTCTAATTCGGAGCAATGCCGAAGCATATGCACGTTCTTAGGTGTTTCGTTGGTGCAGCTAGTGATTACAGTTAACGTTCACGCTCAAATAAAACACATTTTCAGAACACGAAAGGGATAAAATGAAATGAGTGTATTAAACAAATTTATACAAATACAGATATTTTAAGTATGTTTTAAAGATATCAATTGAAAATCGTTTTAATGTAAGCAAAATCTTTATTTTAAAATTAAACCATTGAAAATTTTATCTGAATAAATAAATATCAATTTTAATAAATAAGTAAATTGTAATTAATTAATAAATCTCATTTGTTAAGTCGAGTATTTAGACATATTGGAAAATTCATGCAACTAGTGTTTGGACAAAATGCTACTTATATCTAGTATATTTATCTATACAAGCAAATATTCAACTAAACAATATAGTTCATACTCTATAGTATGATCTATAATTGCAGACTAATAATATATCATCAATATGATATTAACGAAGATATAATATTTTATGATTTCATTTTAGTGATTCCTTTTATTCTTTGCACAATTATTAACTTTAGAAAAATAAAATAGTGGTGTATATTAAACAGACAAAAATTAACTAGTTTTATTAATGTTAAATTCGCAGACAAAAATCTAATAATTCTAAACATACTTCTAATATCTGTAATTGCATAAATTAAAACAATTTGATTAACATATTTCATTTCGTCCTTCTCGTTTTCTGAAAATTTATTTCAATCGACTGTGGAAGTAAACTGTAATCAGTAGCTAACTAGCCAAAAACCAAAGAACGTGCATATACTGCGTATAGATTCCATAGTAAATTTATTGAATATTATAATATAGTATACATATTTTTAAAATATTAAAAAAAAAACTTACTGCTTCCATTATTAACATCATTATTAATTAATAAACAAAATGTAATAATGCTATTGAAAAAAACTGTCTGAATTACAAATCTTCATTGACCTTAGAATGAATCTTTTTTAACTTTAGAATGAAATAGTTATAACTGTTTCGCACACCTGGATCTAAATATGTATATTAAACAGACAAAAATCATATAGTTTGATTAACGTTAAATTCGCAGACAAAAATCAAATAATTCCATGGTAAATTTGTTAAATACTGTAACATATAGTATAAATATTTTTGAAATATTAAATAAAAAACTTATTAAATAATAATTAAATAAAAAAAACTTACTGTTTATTAACTCCATTATTAACTCCATTATTAATTATTAAACAAAATTAAACAATGGTGTTGAAAAAAGCGGCCTAAATTGCTAATTTTCATTATTATTTCACTATTCTTTTATTATTTTATTGTTTCCATTATTACTTTTAAAAAAATAAAATAGTTTATAAATGTTTCGCACACCTGACTGGGTCTGAATATGTATATTAAACGGACAAAAATCAACTAGTTCTATAAATTTGAATTCGCAGACAAAAATTAAATAATTCTATGTAAATTTGTTGAATACTATAACATGTAGTATAAATATTTTCAAAATATTAAATAAAAAAAACTTACTGCTTTCATTATTAATTATTAAACGAAATTAAAGAATGCTATTGAAAAAGCGGCCTGAATTACAAATCTTCATTAACTATTTGAATATTAACTTTAGAAAGATAAAATAGTTATAACTGTTTCGCACACCTGGATCTGAATATATATATTAAACAGACAAAAATTATATAGTTTGATTAATGTTAAATTCATAGACAAAAACGAGATAATTCGATAATTGGTAAATTTGTAAAATACTATAATATATAGTATAAATATTTTTGAAATATTAAATAAAAAACTTATTGCTCCCGTTGTTAACTACATTATTAATTAATAAACGAAACTAAACAATGCTGTTGAAAAAAACGGCCTGAATAACAGATCTTCATTATTAACTTTAGAATGAAATAGTTAAAACTGTTTCGCACACCTGGATCTGAATATGTATATTAAACAGACAAAAATCATATATGTAGTTTGATTTATAGTAAATTTGTAGACAAAAACGAGATGAATCGGTTAATGGTAAATTTGTAAAATACCATAACCCAAAATATAAATATTTTGATTAAATTTATATTTATTATTACTAAATAAATTTAAAAAAAAACTTACTGCTTCCATTCGCCGATCCCTTCTTCTCTTCACCTTTCTTTTTATCACTAACTTCAGTTTTATCTTGAGAATCAGATTCATTATAATATTTGACAATATACTTCGTCAAGTATCTGATGCATATTAAAACCAGTCCAGATACAAAAACAGTCACTAATATATTTGATTCTTCCATTTTTATAATTAGTTTATACAACTATTTTATTTATATACCTATTTTAAGAAAAAAATATTTAAGTTTGTTTAAAATTCGATTTGCACTGAATTAACATGTGGCTGTTTTATATCATCTACCTATATATCAAGAGTTGCCAAATGTTATTTTCGGAGATGCGAACTTTCTTAAATAACTTTCTAAGATTGAATCAAGAGAATGAATTCTTAGAAATAAATATAAATAGACGTATTTTAATGAAATTGATTGAAGAGCACTTGGACATAGATATTTGATACCATAATTTAAGTTGCAACATATATTGAATTAAATTTGAAAATACTATATGGTTTTAAGTCGTTGCAAAATCTAAAATAATATTCAGTCATAAAATCGTCAAGATAATACAAATTTTATAGACTGTGACAGATTTGGCAAAGTACTACACGATTTACTCAACACATGGTCGTAATGGCTTCTTTCAAAAAAAGCTTTTAAAATAATTTTTATTAATAAATCCACATTAATAAACACACTAAGTATGATTGATTTAAAATAGATTTATGTTAAAGTTTAATAAAAATTTATTCAGTTAAAATATATTATTTTGGTTTATAGGTTATGTTTTCACTTTGACGTTTATCAAAAAGCACTCACAAATTAAATTAAAAGTAACACTTGTAATTAAATTATAAAAAATGTATTTAAATTTATAATTTCTTTAAAATCAACTTATTAATATTTGATAAATGTGAGAAATTTAATCGCATAAAAATTATTTATAAAATATTTATTAAAATTACAGGAAATTATAAAAAATACTATAAAAAATGGCGGCGAGAAAATTATGCTAATTCTGAACCAAGTTCAGGGCGTTAAAAAAATTTTTGAAGTTATGTCAAATAAATAGGTTTGAAAGTCAAATAAAGTTTTTCTTTAATTAATTAATGCTTTATTTTATGAATTGCTTAATTTAAGTGTGATATTATTATATTAGTTTTTCATATTATTCCAAATATTTAAATGAAGATATTGTTTTGATTTGACATTTGTTTAGAACCAAATAAGCACTCGTACTCTTCTTTTATCTATGCAAGCACTAATAAAATTAAATCATAAAAAATTAATTTAAAATCTTAATTTATTTAAAACCAAAATATCCATTATATTAAATAAATGTTGTAACAAATTTAATAGCGTAAAAACCGTTTATAATATATTTATTAATATTGCCAAAAATTATAAATAAATTTATAAAAAAGTGGCAGCCAGATAATTTTCCTTGCTATGAAACCAACTTCACGGTGTTAATAAATTTGATTGAAATTGTCAAAGAAAAGGGTAGTATTAGAAAAAGTACAATTTATATTGTATTTTTTTTTTCTTATTATTATTATTATTATTCTATTAAGGGTGTATTCTAGTGTACAGCCAAAAAAAAAAATTTACTTTTATTTTACTTATAAATTATTTATGAACGTTACAAGAGTACAAAAAAAGTAAAAAAAAAGTCAATAATTTTAAAAATTAGTAGTTGTTGAAGTGGGAGGTCACAAAAAATTGGCACGTGACCTTGTCCACGATTGCAACCCTCCTAGTAATCCGAAATAAAAAATAATATTAAGATTATTAATCTAAAATGATGTCGCAATGGCATATACTAGTACAACTAGTAAAAATCGCCATTTTGTAAAAAGTTAAATACAAAATGGCGACTGTTTGAAAAAAAAACAGCAAGACGATAGTATATACAAGAGGGAAGTCTTTAAAGAAGATTTACTGAAAATTTCAAGTGAATCGGCCCAATAGAATTCAAAAAATCGTGGACACTTTATTGAAAAAGACACTTTTGAGAAAAAAGGATCAAACAGAAGATTATCATAGCCAAATTAGCTGTATCTCGTTTTAAATTTAAAAAAATCCTCTCTTACATATTTTTGAATAAAGCTTTGAAAATTTAAATAAATACAAAAAAAACTATTGTTTGGAATTTCTACAATAGAAATACCCCCTTAATCATAGTATACACTTGAGCGGCATTATTCTAGAATTCTAGATAAATATTTTTTTCATTTCATTACTAAGAGGATTGCAGTCTTGTACAAGGTCACGTGACAAGTTTTTGAGACCCCACTTCAAGAACTGCTAAAATTAGTAACTTTTTTAAAACTTCAAGCACTGTTAATATTAGTAACTTAACGTTGATAAATTAATAAAAAAAATAGTAAGAAATTTAATTGCCTTTTTCACGATTATTTAAAAATGACTTAAAATTCATGCCTCTACACTAAAATACTCCCTTCATAAAATAATGAAACACAATATAAATTGTAGTCTTTCAGTCTTACTAATACCACCCCATTTTTTGACAATTTTAGTAGAATTTATTAACACCGTGAAGTTGGTTTCATATTAAGAAAATTTTTTGACAGCTATTTTTTGTAATATTACTTATAATTTTCTGTAATATTAATAAATACTTCACAACATTTATTTTACTTTTTATATTATTAAACTGCACATTCCCCCACTTCAAGCACTGCTAAAATTAGTAACATTTTTCATTCTAATTTGTCATGTACTCTTTCAACGTTGATAAATAAATTAATAAAAAAATAGTTAAAAATGTATGGCCTTATATTACGATGATTTAAAAATGAGTTAAATTTCATGCTTCTACACTAAAATACTTCATTAATAAAATAATGAAATAGAATATAAATTGTAGTCCTAATGCCAGCCCTTTTTTGACAATTTTAATAAAATTAATCAACACCGTGAAGTTGGTTTCATATTAAGGAAATTTTTTGACAGCTATTTTTTTGTAATATTATTTATAATTTTCTGTAATATTAATAAATATTTAATAACATTTTTTATAATGGTTCTACACTAGAATACCATTTTAATTATAACATTTCAATGTGAATTTCTCATTTTACTTTTCATATTTTTAAACTGCATATTCCCCCACTTCAAGCACTGCAAAATTAGTAACTTTTTCCATTCTAATTCTTCGTGTACTTTTTCAACGTTGATAAATAAATTATAAAAAAAAATGTGTTTTTAAGATGATTTAAAAATGACATACAATTCAAGCCTAAACGCTAAAATAGTTTTATAAAATAATGAAATACAATATAAAATGTAGTCTTTCAGTCATCCTAATATCATCCCTTTTTTGACAATTTTAATAAAATTCATTAACACCGTGAAGTTGGTTTCATATTAAGTAAATTTTTTGACAGCTATTTTTTTGAAATATTATTTATAATTTTCTGTAATAATAATAAATACTTTATAACATTTATTAAATTAAAAAAAAATCATTGCTTTTCCACCATGATTTAAAAATGACAAAATTCATGCCTCTACACTAATAAAATAATGAAATATAATATAAATTGTAGTCTTTCAGTCTTCCTAATACCACCCCTTTTTTGACAATTTTAATAAAATTTATTAACACCGTGAAGTTGGTCATATTAAGGAATTTTTTGACAGCTATTTTTTTGCAATATCATTTATGATTTTCGGTAATAATAAAAAATACTTTATAACATTTATTTAATTCAAAAAAATTCATCGCTTTTTTACCATGATTTAAAAATGACAAAATTTATGCCTCTACACTAATAAAATAATGAAATATAATATAAATTGTAGTCTTTCAGTCTTCCTAATACCACCCCTTTTTTGACAATTTTAATAAAATTTATTAACACCGTGAAGTTGGTCATATTAAGGAATTTTTTGACAGCTATTTTTTTGCAATATCATTTATGATTTTCGGTAATAATAAAAAATACTTTATAACATTTATTTAATTCAAAAAAATTCATCATGGTAAAAAACATGATTTAAAAATGACAAAATTTATGCCTCTACACTAATAAAATAATGAAATATAATATAAATTGTAGTCTTTCAGTCTTTCTAATACCACCCCTTTTTTGACACTTTTAATAAAATTTATTGACACCGTGAAGTTGGTTTCATAATAAAGAAAATTTTTGACAGCTATTTTTTGTAATATTATTTATAATTTTCTGTAATATTAATAAATATTTTATAACATTTCTTATAATGGTTCTACACTAGAATACCATTTGAATTATTTCATTTCAATATGAATTTCTCATTTTACTTTTCATATTATTATTATCAAACTGCATATTGAGTGCACTATGGCGAACTCGAATGCCTCCCTGAGCATGTGCATCTAAAACCCGCGCATGAATATGCACATAACCTAACAAAAATTCTTTGATTCATTCACCAAGTATGATTATGTTTTCGACAATTCAATCATCGGTTTGTAAAATTTCTATGTGTGATCAATCCATTCAAGTATTTGTTTTCATAGAAAACACTTGAAATAGAATCAGAAACTTATTTATAAATTGTTGATCGTATATTTATACATATAGCGCGTGCGCTGCGGAACCATCTTGTGGGAAAGGAACTACTTTCTTGAAACTAACAGGGTAAATTTTGGTTGAAAAAGTTGTTTAATCACGTTTTAAAATGGTAAAAGATCACTTTTAAAAATTATTTTACATCTGGAAGTAATTTGTAGTGACAATTAATATTAAAAAAATTAAACATCAAAAGCACGAGGTTGTATGGGCTGTAGTACTAATTAATTTGCAAAGTTAATAACACTATTATTTGGCAATGATTTTTATTTAATTTTATTCGCAAGTCATACTGATAACATCAGAAATTATTTATAAGTACGTATTTTGAAATAATCTTTATTGCACTTTATTTTTAGACCATGCGTTTTGTATTGAAATAGGGCGCATTAATACACTAGTTCAGCTTCACTATATTATTTTATAAATACGCGATGATTTAATTAACTAAACAAAATCCTTTCAAAATATTTATCAATAACCACTTTTATACATATTTAAAACTAACTAATCCTAATCTATATTAATTTTCTATATTAACACATTTTAATTTAAAAGGCGCAAACATTTATTTAATATCAAAACACACTTAATACATAAACACTAGCAACAAAAATCACTAATAATTTCTAATTACCATTTATTTTTCTTAATTATCAATTATTAATTATGTATTCGTTATAAGCGCGGGCGAATACAAACAAAAATGACACTCGAACAATCCGTCCCCTCCGAACGTCGATCCGTTACTGAAGATTTTTCGTGCGGTACAAATGGCTCAAGCAGTTGGTCGTGTTGGCGCACATGCATGCGAAACTAAACATGGTAGTACGCGAAGTTGGTCGCGTGTGTGTTGGTTAGTGCAGGGGTTTGTAACATTTTTTATTGGGTGTAATGTGAATTTTTTTCTATTTGTATTTTAATTGCAATCTGTCTGTTGTTATATGAAAACATTCTTAAATCGTTTTGATAATATAACAAATGGATATTGAAAGAAACTAAAAAAAAACTTAATATATGTATATGAGTTTATCATTTTCAAAGCAATTTCCCGAAAGGTTATTTTCACTTAATATCAAATATATGCAGGGTGTCCAAGATCTAATTAGTGTTGAACTTAACTGTCCCAAAAAAAAATTGAAAAAAAATATATATTAAGTTGGTTGGAAATTATGATCTTTTAAGTGCAACCTAAAGCTTTGGTAAAATTGTGACTATTTTTTTGGCTATTGTGGTTAATTTTAACTAATTTTGTTCATTTGAACTTTGGTAACGTAACCGTGAATAACATTCCTAGGACCGCAATCAGAAACATTAATGCAATTAAACCCAGTTTTCAAGAATTAATACTTTATGTTGAACTAGAAATTATTTTTTTTAAATTGATCCACCTTGAGAGGCTTTTTTTAAAAAATGTTTTCCTTTAAAAAAAAGTTGCGCTGACAAAATTCATCAGAACTTGGCGCATTTAATAAGGGTTGTAAAATGCATGATAAATGAAAATTTTATAATTAAAAATTACGAGTTTAAGTATCGAACTGGTGGTTGCAAGATCAAGTATTTACCGGCGTTAATTTATTTTTAATAAAATGTAATTTGAAAACGATATTTGTAGTAATAAGTAATCGGAACAAATTCGATCAAAATATATTATATCTATTTGCTGCATTATATCATAATGTCTTTCGTAAGTTTCAAAATCTGAATTAAAGGATACAAGAAATAACCAGTTGTAAGTTTAAGTTTCAACTAGTCTTAGGTACTAGTTGATTATATATAAATAAGTTGCTTGAACTTAAGTGTACATAATCAACTTAATCAATAAAAATTGAAATTCAGCTATTTAGATAAAATGTTTAACTGTTTATTCAGAAAATGTTGATTTCGTTTTTATTAAAAGCGATTTTTATTCGACATCTTTGAAACATACTTATAATATCAGTCAGTTCAACACATTTCATTTCATCCTTTTCGTGTTCTGAAAATGTATTTTATTTGAATGTGGACGTTAACTGTAATCAGTGGCTACCAACGAAACATCACAAAACGTGCATATCTTCGGCAGAGGTTCTAATTAGAATCGCACGAGAGCGCATTGAAATTGTATTGTTTTATTAATTTAAACGCTTATCGTAAGCCTATAATATTTTAGTATTTTATTTCAGACTATAAAATCTATCGTTGTACAAAGTTTCGTCAAAATCGTCAATTCATTATTTAATTACGAAAAAACGGCTCGGTCGAACTTTACAAAAAAACTAATCAACACAATTCCCAACTAATATCTTCAAACAGGATTTCAATTTTTAAAATCAATTTAAAAACGTGGACAATTTTCTTACACTTTTTTGCTAATTACAAAAAAACTTTTAAAAAAATTGTAAAACTCAAAAAGTGGCAAAAAAATTATCCTTATTATCACACAGTCACCATTTTGTCAGATTTTTTTAACTTAATACTAGTTTATGCCATTGCTAATTATTCTAGATTAATAATATTTTTCTTTTGTTCATTTCAGATTACAAGAAGGGCTGCAATCGTAGGCATGATCATTTGTCAATTTTTTGGGATCCCCGACTTCAACAACTGATAATTTTTGAAATTAGTAACTTTTTTTGTTTTAACTTTTATTATGTATACTTGTAACATTGTTTATTTTTATTTATTTATTTATTTATTCATAAGCAAGCCGTAATCAATAATAATAGATATTCGATATAGGCTCTTGTCAAGCTTGATAAATAAGATATAGAAAAAATGATAAGCACAATGATTTAAAATATCCTAAATTTCATTAAATAATCTAATGCTGATCATGTGTATCACATATACTTTTGTTCATTTTACTTAAAAAATAGTTGGCCACCGCTGAGTGTTAATACATGCATGTGTCAAAATAAACACATGTAAATCTTTTCACTACGCGAGCGTATTTGAGCGCTCCCAAGTGATAACGGAGACTGAAGTATATATGAAACATAAATATAAACCCATTTTCTCAGTAAATTCGTCTTAATACTTTGAAAACCGCGGGATATCTTTATGAATCATCCGTTTAAATGTAATGGAGCATCTGCAAATGAATTTTATACAATTGAAACCGAATTATTCATGCAATTAACTGTAATTTAGTACAATAATATAAATTTAAATTTAGCTAAATATGATTCAGTCTCATAGAAATAATATAAGTTATAATCTATAATCTGTTTTAACAATTTATATCTGCTATGAAATCTATAATCTTTTTTTTTTAATTTTTATTTCATTTATAATATATAACAATCAGTTATTTATAGACCCTATAAGTTATATGGCTAAATTACACATAATAATAAAAAACTTCAAAGATTTATAGAAACTACGAATAATATAGAAACAATTTCTAATCAATAAACTTACGTTTATTACATGGCATGAATGTTTAATTTGTTTTATTATTTTCAAGGAATAGGGTAAAATATTCTTTTGATTCAGGCATTTTTCATTAAATCAAGATTAGTACTACGATGTAATTTTAAAATGTTTATTTATCTATGCCGATTTCCTTGTTGATATCGGTACGCATACAACGACAAATATCTATTAACATACACGACGACTAATCACAATCGACCCGTATTGAAATGATCTCATCGAGAGCGAATGACGAACAGTTCGGACGTAACGGACTTCCGTTGCATTTGTACGGATTTAAACCCTAGTCGCGCCTAAAGAAGTTTTACTTCAAAAAATATAATAATAATAGGAAAATAATAATAATCACAGAAAAGAAATAAAAAATAATAACAATAGTAATAAATAAATGTTATTGAAATAAAAATAAAGAAAAATAAATGAATAAAAAAACACATTATAGTAATTGCTCCAATAAGTAATTGACTATGGAATATAATCAAATATAAAAGTTTTTATTTTACCTACTATATAATCTGTAATCTGTACCTAAAATATTTTTAATTTTAATTAGTTGTTAATATTTTGAATGAATTTCTATATATATTTTACAATGTTGATTTCATAAGATGATCATAATTTCCAAATAATTTTTTAGAAAATTGATCTGAAGTTATGGGTCTCATAGACATTTTGGAAAGTTTCATATTTAGTTTGAAAAGTTGTGAAAAAAAATGAGCTAATAATTATTTACGACAATATTATATTTTTTTATTCAAAATATATATATTTCCTTACCTTTTAATAACAAATATTTAGATAACATTTTATATGCATGAATAATTTTCAATCATGCGACAATATATATGTACCCTCAGATTTTCTACAAATGTATATTTTTTTACGAAATATTTGTAATAAATTAAAAATTAAAAATGTAATATTTATGACGATATAAAAGTAAAATTAAATCTAGTTGTAAGTAGCATTTTGTCTTAAAGCAAGTTGCATTAACATCCCCAATCGTGTACATAATTAACTTAATCAATAAAAAATGCGAATCAGCTATTCAGATGTTCAAATCTTATTTTAAAAATAAAATTTTAGCTTTCACTAAAAATAATCAATACGTTTTCCAATTGATGTCCTTCAAACATACTTATAATGTCATTGATTGTATTAATTTAATTAATTTACTTAACACATTTCATTTTCAATATATGAGAATAACTATAATATAACTAAAATATAAAAAGTATCTGCGCATGATTATTTTTACATGATACCTGTCTTTATTAATTAAATTTAAAGATAACAAAACAAATATTAACAAAAGGTATGTATTATTTGGAAAATCCATAATTAGAATCTTTTGTTCGTTTAGCTCTTTTTTAATTTTTTTTAATATTTTCGTATATACTATTAAAATGCATGTTTTGTTTTGGTTTTTCAAGACTATCATTTCATTTAATATAAAGATAAATTGCAGCAATTTTTCACATAGCAACTTATCTTCATTTGAAGATAACAATACAATTATTAACAAAAGGTCTGTATTATTCTAGAAACTGGTGATAAGAATATTGTATCTTGTGTTCGGATTAACTTACCAATTATTAAAATTTCTCTTAATATTTCAACATCTACTATCAAAAAGTCTGTTCTATTTTGGGAACCTGTGATAAGGACCTTGTATTCGTATTAACGCCAATCCGTCTACCGATAAAAGCTCTTATCTATCCGGATTAGTTATCTTATCTAATCATCTGTTTACCTGTTGGAAGCTTCAGGTACACATGCAAAGACACGCACTTCGACAAAACTTTATCTGAAACGTGTGCAATATCTGAGCCAGGGCATGGCAACCTTTTAGTAAAGAAAACAGGGATAATAATCCAAGTATTTAGAAAATTTAGAGATTGCACACATCATCTAGTAAAATAATATTTGTAGCAAAAAGAATTTGTTCGTGAACTCACAAAACAATTTCAATGTTATTATTTCGTAGTAAAGTGTTATATCATTATTTATTATTATAAATACTGTAACATTGTATAATATTTATAAGAATTATATAAACTGAATCACAAAGTCAAAAATATTTATTTAAAGTATATAAGTGAGTTTTAAAACTTAAGCCAGAATTAAAATTGAAATCTGAATTATTTTCGATTGAAAAAAAAATTGAAATGAAACATTTTTTTCCCAAAAGCAATTGTTTTGTCAACACAAGTATAAAGGTTTTTGAAAGGCTTATTTCTCTCAAAAACTGCCATTTTTTGTATATTTAGCTCTGTATTTTCGAAATGGCTGGGCCTGCCTTTGCCAAAAACTAATAGCCATTTCTCCCAATCATTACTACTCATATCGTAGATAAGTTTTAGTTCTATTAGAAATATATTAGAATAATAAATTTATTTTTCGCTGAATGAAGGATAAAACTATCTAAAACGTAAGGATTTTAAAATAAATTTTTTGAAACTTTATTTTTTTATTAACCTCACACCCGATTATTTAACTTAATTTTAAATTGTTTGCCAAAGTCAAACTGCATTACCTTTTGCTTCTGTTGAATTTTATTCAACTTCGAAGAGAAAAGATTATTATGACATTTATGACATTAAATAATAAAATAAGATATGGTAATAATATTTAACCATATTTCACGTTTCTAACATAATATAAAATTTTATGTACATCTTGAATTCCAATTAATATGTTTTTACGTTCATGGAACAAACTTCCTTATATCACCGTTATATTTCATATATTCATTTTTTATAGCCTATTCTGTTAAAACTTATTTATGATACGTACATAGCATTTAGAAATTAAAAAAAGAATACCATGTTTGAGAATTTATAATTTTTTTATTAAAGAATGCATAATTGAAATCATTCATCAATTCAAATCAAGCCAATTGATATAATCTCTAACATCATTATTGATGATATTGTATTGAAGTTATATTATAGACTAGTATAGTTGAATAGGTAGAACATAGTTGAATATTGTCTCCAATAGATCAATAACTAAGTAAAAAATTAAACTAGTGTTGTATGGCATCATGCCTTAGGGCAAATTGCTGGAACTTATAATATTATAACTTTAATTATTCTTATTTTATAGAGCTTATGAATTGCACGATGTCGTTTATATAAGTTTATGTGAAACAAAACTTAATGAAACGGATTTGGAATGAACTTCTGTTTTTTGAATCATTCAAATCGGATGATATGTTCTCTCAAAAACTGAATTTCTATTTTCTGCATTCTATGCTTTGTATCTCTAAAACTGCCGGACCTGTCGTTGCCAAAAACTAATCAGCACGTCTCTCCATCAGTGAGAATCGAATGTTTTTTAAATATTTCAAATCGGTTGAACCTACGCCCGAGATCGTGGACAAATAATTGGGGACACACAAAACACACACATATCCATTTTTTCTAAAGTATGCCAAAATGTTCAAAAACCCCTGAAACGTAGAGATATGCAAACATTTTCAATTTCGATTTTTGGTCGATTACGATAACTTACACTAGGAGAAGTCAAAAAGTAATTAAATATCACCTAACATCATTGTTGACATCAACATCATCAAAATTTTAAATCGGTGATCTTCATGAAAAAACTGAGAAAATCTGAGAAAGAAAACCAATTTTCGGATAAAATAGCTATGTTATGTTTCATAGTGTTCATTCGAAGGTTTTACACAATCTAGATGCTAAAACCTAACCTCTAAATGGCATAAATATCAAAATATAACGTTAGTTTGACTTCACGTCTACTTTATCTACAGATGCAACAAATCCAAGCACTTAAAATAACACGTGTAATATGCGAACTATTGATAATTTGACATATGAGTCATTTGGGGGTTAGGTTTTAGCAGTTGTGATGATGTAAAACGCTCGAATAAACCACAGATTTTTGATACTACTCAACATGAGAGACCTGAATATAGCTATTTTATACGCAATTTTCTACGAATTAGCCCATAAATTTCAAATTGTCTTTTCAAGTCTTTGATTGAAGTCCTTGCGATCTTTACTTTATATACAAAACGCTTTTATTTTTACATAAATCTAAACTGTGTTTGTAATGAAACTTAAGCAAAAGTAAATATTCAATTTACCCTATGGGTAGCGGTTAAAACAATTCTTAAATTCATTTGCTTGCATATATAATCTTTTAAAGCAGTGTTTAAAGTCAGAGAAATTTGTCGGATAGCAATAAAACATTTAACCGACCGATAAATACAACTAATTTTAAGTAATGAACGATTTACTCTCTATAATACGCCAGTTATTTTACTCATTCCTGTGCATTTACGAGTGAAGCACTAAAAATATCAAATTAGTTTTAATGCACAAGAAACTCTGATATCAATAAACGCAAATTGCTTTTTTGTTTATAAATCTTGCACCGACCAGTTTCAATATTAGTCTTCCAGTTCTTGGTGAAATGTTTTCTCTTATTACTTGTCTCTGTGTGTAATCACAATCTACAATATGATATCAAAAATAATACAACTTTCTAATGGTAGGTACGTTGTCAAAGAAGGCATCACGCCATGGAATGACTACTCACTTATTATCCATAAGAAATATAGATACAATCCGCTCCAACTACTCTACACTGGTTAAATTTTACATAACAGGTGTTGACAACCTAACTGGGCTAACGGGAATAATACAGTTCCTGAATGCAATGAATAAAAATCCAGTACAATGTAACTTAAACACGTTCACTGAAGTTTCCGGATAGAAATTTGTTCTCTGAGGCACAATCAGGTTTGTGTGGCATAATAAAGTGCACTCTTAGCCTGTTAGACCAGATACTTGTAAATATTTTGTATCGACGGAATTAATTGCTCAATTTACGACACTATTGCAACTTTTCAGATCTTTGACATTTGATAATAATATCATCTCATTTTGCTCGAGCAGTTTCATTAAACTTATGAACCGATTCTGCCGCATAACAGACAAGTTATGAAATACTTTCCATATTAATTCGTTATAAATATTGTCAAAAGCCATGTAGTTGCTATGCAGTTAGGCGTTTTTCCAGGTTGTCAAATGAAAAACCTAACCTAGAAACAGCACGAATATCAAGAAAACGATCTTAGATAACAGGGTCTTTCTGACACAGCTTCATGATATACGAGTAACATTGCAGTTTATATTAAAACGCCTGAATGCACAACAAATAGCTGTCATTTTGACAGTATTCAGTATGATTCAGTAGCATAATATATGCAAGTTGGAGCCTTGCCTTAAATAATCAAAACTAATTCTGGTCAACTTGCATTGTAACCAAGGCAACCCAATAGTTGTCCTATCCATTTGATGTATTATTATTTTATTTGTCAATTATCAAAATATTTGATTCCAGAGAACTTGTAATTTTGTGCATTGACATTTTTGCAGATGTGTGTTCCAAAGTTATATATCATCAACCAAATGTTCTTATATAAATTGGATGTCTGTTATAACTGGGAATAAATTATTCGACAAAATGCCCCCTTTCATCGATTCCAAATTTAGGTTTTTATTTTAAATAACCTAAATAAAATAATAATATAACCTAGAAAATGTTTTATAAATACCAATGAGTATAAAATTATACAAATGAGTTCTTTCAGAGCACCGAGTTTGAGAAAAATATGATTTGCAAGAACGGAGTGCTGTAACGCCAAAAAGTGCATTTTCATATTAACATTTCAAAAAAGTTGATTTCTTGAGTTTCTAATAACACTTGCGGACCCTTTAATAACGTGTTTGTGTATAAATGAAACTACAAACAAAACTACTTACTACAATTAAATAATATTCATCTAAAACATCCTATTAAATGTAATTGAACATCATCTGTCATTTCAAACGATTTGACATTTGACGTATGAGCCGCCGGCCATTGTTTCATTTTGAATTGCGCTCCTATAAAAAAAATTACATCAAAAATGTAAAGTTTCTACGCGATTTTGAAATAATATATCACTTTTTAGACAATCTTTTGTTTAGCACGAATTTTTTAAGACTAAATCCATTCAGCCATTTTCAACTTTTAGCATACCTAACATTTGATCTAACTCCTTTTTTATATATAAGAAGATAAAAAACCTAATTGTTCTCTTTTCTGATAGTGATTTATTTTAACTTTGCAGCAATGCAGAAGGGCTATTTTCAATTGGAAACATAATTTCGGTCTATATTTTCAAGTAAAAATGAATATCACTACTGCCTGACATCAGGTTGACCGAAAAACGGATTTTAAACCAGGACTCGTGGTTAAAAAGCCAGTCGTATGAGAAGCCGGACAGTTGCCAAGAATCGAAAAATCTATTATCAAAATTTATTTTTATCAAAGTTTTTAGATTGCGGATAAAAAAATGTATTAATGGTGGTAGTAGTAGCTTTATAATAGACTTATAAAAGTACATAGAAATCTATTTTGCTATTGGTGGCCAATTTAGACTTTCTGAACATAGTGTAAAAAAAGGTTGTCAATCACTGGATTTTTTATGATTACAGTTTAATTGAAATTCGCGGGTTAAGACGAACTTTTTACTCGTTTACTTCTAGAGACAAGCACAATATAAGATTCAGGGGCAAATTTTCCAGTAAAATAGACCGTAACAAGTTATGGCAGAAAAGGACATAGACATTATAATATAAATAGACCTTATAAATGTATTATAACAAATATATAGCTTTTGGACAAGGTGTTACTATCAACTCATACGAAGTTAGACCCGTAACATAGCGTTGTCATAAAATTTCTATTTTATCCGAGAATTGATCCCTAAATTTTGTAAATTTATTACAATGTGTGAAATTTAATATTTAATAATCCCCATTACTAATGTTTATTAAAATCCTTATGCTATTATTGTTTAAAATTATATATTAATTTAAATAATTCAATGTTTCAATATTTGCATAATCCATATAATTTTTTTTTTTATTTTTATTTTAACAACGATCATAAGTCATAAGAGTCCTATAAGTTCTTGTGATAATTTGTTTGTAAGAGACTTTTTAGGATGCAACCCAATGATTGGCCTCTATTAGAATTATTATATCGTTTTTCGTTTTTCAAAACCATGTCAAAGTTGAAAATTATTTGCAAACAAAATTATGAAATTTTTGTAACCTCATTTTTTTGAATTCATCGAATATATTTCCACTTTTTCTTTCTTAAATAAAAATGTCATTCCTCGAAATGTAATCACCTATGACTCAATTAGGTCAAGTTTTCATGTACGAATAAACATAAATTCGTACATTATTTTTTCGTGCTAATTTTGGCAGTTTTTCAACAAGCTGATAATAGTCTTAAAGAGTTCATAATTTTACGTTAGACGTATTTTCTAAAATTGATTTAATATTTCAAGAAGTTTGTATTACGTAGTAAAATTTCTAGCGGGAGACACGTATGACTCATGCCGGACTAGATATACTGCTTTCCAACGTTTGATGATTCTGATCTGTTATGTTTCTTCCTAGATGTCGTTGACATATTGACTTGGAATATAGTATGTCTTCTCGGTAGTCTTAATGACGTTATTTGGATGAAATATGTATTTACGTAGGTTTTAATTTATTTTGTTATTTTCCTGCACTAATGATGTGCCTTGTTCTTCTAATTTGTTTGTATTATTTGTAATAATATAATACCAGACATTTGAAATATATTTTGACAACAGTTTAAATAGATTCATGGTACTTGTTAATAAGTATATTTTCATAGGTATGGGTTTTAGATAGTGAAATTAATAATAATTAAGTATAAAGATTAACAAAGGTTTAGATTAATATCAAGATTCTTATATAACGCATTGAGGAGCCAATTCTCCGATAAAATAGTATATCGTCCCAGTAGCTTATCAAAAATATTATTATGTATTATTATGTATACCAAGAAATTATTGTATCTACCAGGAAAGTATGTATGAAAGAAGTATATCATCTTAGCAGGCGACCAAGGATCTAATGTACCTAATCAGGAAGTATGTATACTAATTGTAAGAAATATACCATCATCCTAGTAACTTTTACCAAGGGAGTGATATGCCTATCAAAAAGGTATATATATCAAAAATAATTGTAACTAGCAAGAAAGTATGTATGAAGGAACTATACCATCATATTCGCCTACCAAGAAAGTAGTAAACCTGCATAGGGAGTATGTATACTAAGGAAGTATTGGATCTACTAAGCAAGAATGTTTGGAGAAAGTATACAACCCTGGCAGCTTAACAAGAAAGTAATATAAATTACCTATCAAGGAAGTATATTTATTAAGAAATTATTGTACATATCAAGAAAGTATGTATGAAGGGAGTATATTATCTTAGTAGCCCATCAAGATCTAATGTTCCTAACAAGAAAGTATGTATACTAATTGTGAGAAGGTATTGTACTTACTGAACTGAAATGTATGGAAGCATACCATCCGAGTAATTTTTACCAAGAAATTAATATACCCATCAAAGAAGTATGTACATCAAGGAATATTGTGCATTGCTAGGAAGTATACCATCTTATTCGCCTACCAAGAAACTAGTACGATACCTACTAGTCGTATACCTACATAGGGCAATTATGTATGAAGGAAGTAAGTACCGTCCTAGTAACCTACCATGAAAGCAGTGGCGTACCTAGGGGGGGGCGGTGGGGGCGGTCCGCCCCGGGCGGCACTTATTTTGGGGCGGCATTTTTTAGTTTATTTATACATAGTTGTAAAAAGCAACTTATTCATTTTATATTTATTAACTTCCGTAGGGTAAGTTATAGTAATGGACCGACAATCGAAAATGAAATTTTTTACATTTCTTCACGTTTTGAAGGTTTCTGAACATTTTGGCATACCTCAGGAAAAATGGAAGTGTGTGTGTTTTGTGTGTCCGCATTTTTTCATTCACGTTTTCGGGCGCCCCGATCAACCGATTTGATGGTACAGAAAATAGAAATCGAGTTTTTGAGAGAATGAAACATCCGATTTGATTGATGCAGAAAACTTCAATTTGTAATGATGAGGAGAAGTGGTGATTAATTTTTCGCAAAGGCAGAGATACCAAGCAAAATGTGCAAAAAATATCTGTTTTTGAGAGAACTAAGCATCCGATTTGAATGATTCATTCTACGTGGATTTTATTTTGAATTCTACCTAAAGTTCAAATGCTCACTGATATACTTGAAATAAATAATTTTAACTTTGTAATTCAGTTTATATATTTCTTATAAATATTAGACAATGCCCTTTATTTTAAATTTGATTGATTGAATTTTGTTTATTTACTCTTCTGTAAACATATATAAGCTACAGTATTTATAATTATATATTTGAAAACATTTAATTTTCCTCGAATATATCATTACAGTACGGAAAGTTCCAGCAATTTGCCTAACTTACAATGCCATACACCACTAGTTAACTTCCCCAAGGAGAAGTTTATGTTTTCATCAAAAAATCAGAATCGCTAATTTTATGTTTTTTCGACGTTTCAAGCCATTCTGAATCGAATGAGCCCAAATTTGGAAAAAGTGTGTGTGTGTATGTGAACAGATTTTTTGTCGTAAATTGGTCGTTTTTTTCAAAAACGGCTAGACCGATTTCAAAAATTTAAAAGCCACTCGATGTATCACGATGAGGACTATTATTTGTCAGTTTTGTGCGACGCTCGGCCAAGCTGTTTCTTTATAAATCGCAGAAAAGTGAAAAATTTTTCGTCTACGTTTTAGCCTGCAATTCTGAATTGATTTTGAAAATTCAAAAACCGTTCGAAAGATATTAGTTAGGAATCGTGCCGATTAGTTTTTGGTAGAGATCGGCCGGGCCGTTTCTTAATAAAGTTTTTTAAAAAAAACATTCGACGATTTTTATGATTATTTTTTTGACAGTAGATACCATAGTCTTCTAGATCATACTAAAATATAACGTCCTACGACAACTGGTTTAGCTTTAAAAATTCGTCAAAGTTTGCAAAAATTAGTATGGTCTTTTTGGCATTTGTCAAAATTAGACCTTTGATCGACGTTTTCTCAAAAACGCCTGAACCGGTTTCAGAAATTTAAAAACCATTTGATGTATCTCGCTGAGGCATATCGTTTCTCAGTTTTGTGCGACGATCGTCCGAGCCGTTTCTTTGTAATTTGGAAAGCAGTGTTAAACCTTTCGTCCACATTTAAGCTCATACTACCAAACCGATTTTAAAAAATTAAAAACTGTTCGAAAGATATTAGTTGGGATTGATACTAATCAGTTTTAGATGAAAATCTACCGAGCCGTTTTCTTGTAATTAACTGTTGAAAAAAATTTAAGCCGATTTTATGAAACTTCTTTGGCGATGTATATCATTGCCTTATAGAACTTACTGAATTATTACGGCCTTACGACAAGTAATTTTAAAAATTTATCAAAGTTAGAGAAAATGTTTTTTTGACGTTTGTTAAAAATAAAATTAGATGATTTAGTTGGTATAACGATAGTGTACTTGGTCTTGAACATATTAAACATTGAAGTCCTACGGAAACTGGTTCAATTATAATTATTGATTAATTAAAATTATTGATTTTTGAAAATTTGCTTTTAGAAAATACTCCGAGTTAACGTGTTTGTTCGTTCGTTTGCAATGATGTGTAATAAATCCACTCGGAATACTTTTAATCACTCATAAATTAATTTATTTTTTATTGATTAAGTCGATTATTCACACATTTCGGGAAGTTCATGTAACTTGCCTCAAGGCAAAATACCAGTACCAACTAGTTTTCTTTCTTGAATTATAAATGATCTTTATGATTTTTATTATTGTCAATATTGATTTATATAAATTATGATTAACCATATGATTTAGAATTTTATTCTCGGTGTATATAATTGTATATTTGTGTAAATTTTGAATTCTAATTTAAGAACAGGTTAATAATTTATTTTATTGTATTTATTAAAATTCGTTGAATTCGTATAAGCATCTTTACGATTTTGTTCAGCGATTTTTTCCTATTTTTTTATCTCAGCTTATAAATGTCATTTTTTTTGAAAAGTTTGATGATTATTTTTGATTTGAATGATTTATCAATTATTTTTAAATCATCAATTTTTCTTTTTCTTTTGAAAATCCGGGCTGGCTGGAAGGCGGGGTCTGCTAGGTCTGCAAGCCTTAGGGCATTATATAAATATGTTGACGAGTGCATATAAATATGTCTGAAAAAAACTACTCTGTGTATTAATTAATATTGATTAAATGACTTAATATTTTTTTAACTTCCGTAGTGTAAGTTATATATAGTAATCGCAAAAATGTCGAGAGTGAAAATTTTATATATCTTTACGTTTTCAGAGGTTACTGAATTTGGGCATATCTTAGAAAAAATGGATGTGTGTGTGTGTTATTGATACAAACTTTTGTCGAGGATTGTAGGAACACGCATCAACCTATTTGAACAAAAGATTCGATTCGTACTGATAAAACGTGCTAATTAGTTTTTGGCAAAACGGGTCCAGCCGTTCCAAAAATCGGGCAAAAAAGCAAAAAAGCCAAACTTGTAATCTAGTTCTTGAGACGAAGCGTCCGTTTTAAGTAATTTCAAAAAACATTTTATTTGTATTGACTAAACAAAGAACTGTTTTTGGGATGACAGGTCTAGAGGTCTAGCGATTAGCGATTACGGACTCAATAAGAAAAAGTAAAAAAATGACATATTTGGCGGTCCAAAATGATCATTAGATATTAATCAATAGTCAAATTATCTGATAAATTCTAGAGATTTAATAATAAGAACAATTTAATTTACATTTCTATGGGTTCCGTATCAATGTCTAGCCGTTTTCGCTTCGATATTTCGTCTCCAAAACAGCTGCGCAGCGCGATTGATTTGAAAAAAGTTACAAATTTCAAAAAATTTAAAAATATAAAAAAAAAAAATCAAAAAAAGCAATTTTTTTTCAATTTTCGAAATTCTCAAAAATATTTCAAAAATTTTTAATCTTTTTTTAAAATTTATTTTCGGTGTTTCGGTACGAGAAGTGCCAGCAATTTGCCTTAAGGCACGATGCCATGCACCACTAGTTTATTTGTATTAATTTATGAAAACTATTATTTAACTGACTTATAATTGAAAGGGCGGCAATCTGGAGACCGCCCCGGGCGGCAAAAGTTCTAGGTACGCCACTGCATGAAAGTAGTAAATTTATCAAAGAAGTATGTATTCCTACCATGTATACTGTAAGCAATTATTATAAGAAAGTATAGTACCTGTAAGGGAAGTATTTGAGAAGGAAGTATACCCTTCTAGTACCGTAGTAACCTATGTATTAAGAAAATGTCTATACCAATAAATTATTAAACTGACCAAGACGGTATGGATAATGGAAGTATATCCTTACAGAAGCCTACTAAGAAAGTAATGTATCTACCAAAGAAGTGTGTATACCAACAAAGTATGTATACCAAGGAATTATTATATCTTCCAAGAAAGTATGTATGAAAGATGAAGAAAGTAGATCATCCTAGCAGTCTACCAAATATAGAAAGTATGTTTACGCAAGGATATGGTTTTAAATTTGTTTAAATATTGAAAACCAAAAGGTTGCAATTTACTTTTTGCCATATAAACTCCTACATTGTTAAGAGTCTCCATCAAAAATGAGATAAGGCATGTAAAAACAGGTTGACTGAACATCCTTCCAAGGAAGTTTTTCTATTTTTTGGTAGATTAAATTCATAACAGCAGGAACAAAAATCCTAATGAACCATTTTAAGTCAACTTATAAGTAAAAAACCACTTCATCCATACATTTACCATATTTGTACCATCACCATTGTAAAGAGTTGACGTAGCTCTTAGTTTTTTTGGTACTTTATGAACAATTGAATTAATATAATATCTGTGTGTTGTAGATGATGAAGCAAATAATAAACGAAAAAAAATCTAATGTGTTATTATTGCTTACGTAATTATCTTGTCTCCATATATAAAAGCTATGATGTTGTCCCATAGATTTTACACTACAGTGTAGTGTAATATCTAATTGTTGTTCATTTTTATATTAAGTAAATATTTAAAAAGAAAGATATTTAAATAATTCAAGAAATCGTAAAACAAAAGATGAACACCAAAACTTAGAAATTTAATTATTAAAATATTTAAACAAATAATTCCAAAATGGATTCTCTCTAATAAACTCGACGTTCGTGTTATTGTATTTTATAATATAAATATTTTTTATATTATAATAATTATTTTATAGAACAAATAAATATAATTAATAAATAAAATAAAGACTTACCACAAAATGTGGATTCCAGTAATAAAATAAGGCATGGCTACGACGGTTCGAAAGCTAAAAATAAAAACAAAGCATTAAAAAAATATAATAAAAATAATATATAATATAATAATATATAAAAAATTAAGACAGTGGTTTCCAATCTTTTTGTACCGTGCCACCCCGTTCTAACATAAAAAAATGTTGGGCACCCCTTAACTTTTTTAACAATTAATTTTATGAATAATCAACTGATAATATAATTTAATTGTCCGACTACAAATAATAATTAATCATTAATTTTTTATATCATTTCAATATTTTTGGTGTGTTTTCGAAATCAGTAGTTTGCAAAGACAGTATTTTGCCCCCCCCCCATGCATCAGCCTCGTGCCCCCTTGAGGAAGCGCGCCCCACATGTTGGCAATCACGGGATTAAGAAGTATTCCTTAATTTATATCAGTTGTCTAAAAAGTTTATAAGCATTTAAAAAAATACTTAGTTTTAGAATAACATCTATTCAATACTTGAATCATTTTTCTAAACAGTTAATGAAAATTTAAGAAATAACATATTTTTTAGAATAGAGTGTGCTTATTTCGTATATAATGATCTCTACCTCATCAATACTAAAAAAATAATATCATAATACGATCAATATGTATTCTTAAATTTAATTTTTTCATGAATTTTGAAAATAATCCAAACATTTTTTTAAAAAATCAAAATTTGTACGATTTTTTCTCCAAACTAAGAATTCACCTGATGTCTGTGCGCGGAGGGGGCTAATTTGGAATATAATCAGGTATCACCAAGGGGGAGGGGGTTCGAAAGTCTTTAAAAAATCGGTCACGTGATTTATGGACGCCCCCTTATTAGTGTAAAAAATAACTATTTATATGGACTTATTTGTGATGATATTTTAATTTTTGTCATAATCTTATTTTTATTTTTATTATTACTATATTGTTATTGTTTATATACTTTTGGTGTATCTACTAATACCTAAGAAAGCATCCATAATCACGAGGTTTTTAGGGGGTGGGTGGGTTGACAAAAATCATAAAATATCACGTGTGGAGAGAGGAGTATATTAAAAATCACGTGTATTTATTTTTTACATGATTTTTTTTTAAAAAAAACAAACATTAAAAAAATTCAAAAATTACAATTTTTTCTCGTAACTAAAAATACACGTCGTGTTTGATGGGGAAGGGGGAGGTAGTTTTTGACCACTTATCACAAAAGGGAGAGTGTCCAAAAATCCGTAAAAAATTGATCACGTGATTAATGGACGCCCCCTAATTTAAAATCTTTTAATTTTTTCGTATTGTCAATAATCTCTGTCCATTGATTTGTATAAACAAATAGTAAATAAAGTTAATAAAAATAAAGAAATATGAACCGGTTTGATGTACTATCGAATCGTTCACAAATCGAATTGATAGAGCATCGAAAGTGAATAAAATAATGTTTATTATTAAAAAACGCCTAGAACTTTCCAATTTGATTCCAAAAACTCTATAAAAACATGTTTCCTCAACCGCTCTAAGTAATCTTTTACAAAACATATAAAACATGTGATGATTCCGCTGACTTTTATAGTTTTTCACATAAACAAAAAATAACAGACACAAACATTAGCATAATTAATATGAATTTCAAATTAGAATCATGAATCAAAAACATAACAAAATTTATCATAACCTAACCTGAATGTGCATGGAATTAATTCCAAGACGTATTTATTTGTTTCACTCATATTTGAAAGACTAAAGTAATTAGTTATTAAATATACACTTTAATTAATTGATAGATATTGATTGTAATAAA
>NW_020539724.1:21799743-21814659 GCF_003426905.1 Ctenocephalides felis | reverse complement strand
AACCGCCATTGTTAATACTTAAAAACAGTCTTCTCATCTAAAACTTGCATTTAAGTAAAAGCTCATGTATGGCTGTCACTTGAAACCACGTGCTTATAATTGCATATAAAAGTTAGGTTAGGATTTTCTTTACGAAGAAATCATGATAAAAAATCGAATATGCTGTAAAACTTGATGAGTAAAAAACTCAGAACAGTATACATTTACAATAAAAAATAGCATTATCATCTAGAACTTGCATTTGGGTAAAAGATCCTTAATAAATATCACCTACTACCAATTTTTAATAATTGGAAATATTATACCACTAATATTTTTAGCACATTTTTTTTACACCAAACACTAGTTTAAGTATTAAATAAAATTATTCACAATTTAGTATAATTTTAAATTCAACGAATTTTCAAGTAATTCATTTATCCATTTAGGAGCCGATTATTGCTCTCGGCTGGTTTTCACGCAACTGAATTGAACTCCTCGATCGCGAGCGTCAAACGCAATTCTCATTTGTGTGAAATATGACGTAATTGTGTTGATTCTGTTATTATCGATAATAAAGCAATTAATTAATTCCAACTTTCAGATTATTTATAATCGAACATAAGAAAAGTAAAACCATTACGCTTGCGACCAGAAAATAATCTACCCCATTGTTTTTACTAATGAGTAATACCTGTGACTAACCGATAATGAAGGTTTTGTGATTTTTTTGCACCGGTTAAGAAAATATTTTGGAGTTCTAGAACGCAATAGATAAGAATGTTTTAATAATATTTGCTGCTATTATTAACGCGTATCAAAAATGATAAATTATGGATTTTTCAATTCAACAATAAGATTATAACATCATAACCAGAACCGCAGGGTACATTGGCGATGCCTGGTATCAATTTTTTTTAGGAGCCCTTACGAAAGACAGACTTTTCTCACAATTTTTTTTAACTGGTTGAAAGTGGCATTTTGCCTTAAGGGAAGAAGTTGTAGGCTCCAAAATTGTAGCCTATTAGTCTAAATTTTAATTAATATATATAATTCAACACATTTTTGTAAGACAGTTTAGTGAATTATTCCAATGTTAAATTTCATAAAAAACGTCCAAACTAGGGTGTAAATCCGTACAAATGCAACGGAAGTGCGTTACGGCAGATAAGATAAGATAAGAGTCGAGTGCCAATGATTCGTCATTCGCTCTCGATGATATCATTTCTATACGGGTCGATTGTGATTAGTCGTCGCGTATGTGAATAGTCGTTGTATGCGTACCGGCATCAACATTGTATGCGTACCGATACCAACAAGCACATAGATAAATAAACATTTTAATGTTACATCGTAGTACAAACCTTGATTTAATGAAAAATGCCTGAATCAGAAGAATATTGTACCCTGTCCTTAATATTTTACCCTGTCGCTTAGAAATTATTTCTATATTAGTCGTATTTTCTATAAATCTTTGAAGTTATTAAAATGGAAAATATTTTTTAGGCAAGGCAGATATTACAGCTGTTCAAAAAATGAGATTACATCGCGAAAAAGTAAAAAAAAAATACAAGCAGCCAATGAATATATGTTAATTTTAATTACATGAAGTTCTTCAAACACAATTATTACATGATGAGTGAAGTTGCAAAACCAATATTTGTTTAGACATTGTTTAACGTAACCCACTGTATGAACGAATATTATAGAATTTATTAATCAGCAACTATTTCATTTCTCTAATGAAAGTTCATTTCTAAATGCTAATTACAATGACAAACCGATCATGTCATATTTGAAGTATGACTTTAATTACATTATTGTTTTTAAATATTATACAAATTTTTAATGCTATTAAAAATATATAATTTATAATTTATCATTATTTAAATGTGTATAATGGTTGACACTAATAAATGTGTGCAACACGAGTGTTACCATATTACTAATAAACATTATTCAAAATTGTTATATGATGTATTTATTTTTACTTAAATGCCATCTTGTACAGTAGCAAATAAGTTTTACTTCAATCGCGTGTGAATCTTACGCGCTCTTTTTTTTTTGAAAAACCTGATAAATTATTTTGTAAAATATTAAGCATCTACTATAAGTAAATACTGGTATGATTAGATAAGTTTATCATGTACGTAGTTCTAGATATAAATAAATAATTCAAATGAATGGTAACATTTTTTACAAAACTAGAGAAGTTTTGTAGACTATTCATTTACTTTCTTGCTAATTCCAAAGCCATTTTTAATTGATTTGGTGCTCTTATCACATCACTGAATCGACATTTGACACAAATTTTGACTATAATATTTTGTCAACCTTTGATGAATTTTTAAAATTAAACTACTTGTCGTAGGGCCTTAATATTTTAATAAGTTTTTCAAGATCATGATATATATCGCCAAAAAAAGTTTCATAAAAATTGGCAATTTTTTTTTTAACAGTTAATTACAAGAAAACAGCTCGGTCAATCTTTGTCTAAAACTGATCAGTATCATTTCGAACCAATATCTTTCGAACTTTTTTAAAATCGATTCAGGATTAAAAGGCAAAAAGAGGACAAAGTGTTTCACACTTCTATACAAAGAAACGGCTCGGCCGATTGTCACACAAAACTGAGAAGCGATAGTCCTCATCGAGATACATAGATTGGAAATTAAATTTTTGAAATTGGTTCAGGAGTTTTTGAGCAAACGCCGATGAAAGGTCTAATTTTGACAAATGCCAAAAAACGATACTAATTTTTCAAACTTAGACAAATTTTGAAAATTAAATGACTTATCATAAGGCCGTAATATTTTAGTATGATCTATAAGACCATGGTATCTATCGTAAAAAAAATTCATAAAAATCATCGAATTTTTTGTTAAACAGTTAGTTACAATAAATTGTGCCAGCTTCACCAAAAACTAATTAGATCTATTCCAAACCAATATCTTTCGAACGGTTTTTGAATTTTAAAAATCGGTTCAGAATTGCGAGCTGAAACGTGGACAAAATTTTTTTCACTCTTCTGCTATTTACAAAGAAACGGCTTGGCCGATCGTCGCGCAAATCTGACAAACGCAAGTCTTTATCTAGATTCATAATGGCTTTCAAAGTTTTGAAATCGGTCCAACCGTTTTTGAAAAAAATGTGTACACATGCACACACACACACATACTTTTTCCAAATTCGGTCTCATTCGATTCGGAATGGCTTGAAACATCGACAAAACATAGCCAATCAGATTTTTTTTATGAAAACAAACTTCTCTTTCGTGAAGTTAAAAAATATGTATTTATCATCAATATTTATCTGTCACTTTTCCAAATCAAATATGTATAATCAGCCACCATCTTAATTCTTCCAACGTCGCCATCTTGAGATAAACGGCAATGTTTGAAAATCCATAACAAAAGTATTTTCTTCCGTAGTTAGTTTTTTTGGTCGTGGGTACTGTTGTTTAGTTTACGAGACCTTAACATAATTTTTCAGTATACTTTAATTAAATATTGTTATTTTTAAGGTATATTTAACGGTTTTTTGTATATTTTCCCTATACGAGCTTGCATGTGGGTGGGATAAAGAAGACCAACTAAACCGTTACCCTGGGAAAGGTGCAAACAATAAAAAATAATAAATAAAAAAGTAAATTAAGTTCAAAAAAGCACTTTAACAAAAGATAAATTAAGTAAATAGTTTTACAACTCTGCTGATAAATCTTTCTTACAAAATACCAGATTGAGGTTTTATACGGTGTTATATTTGTTAAAAATTTGCCTATTATATTAATATTTTGCATTGGTTGAGTATTGTAGCTATTATTTCTTAAAATCCCTATGAAATTAAAAATAAGACATTGGATCTGTTCTCCCCTGTTACCTAATCTCGTCTATGAGGTAAAAAGAACCAGGCGACAAATTTTTGAAAAGCAGCAAATAAAATACGATTTTACAATGATGATTTAGCAGAGACCTAAACTTTTACTGACCATAGTCAGATAGTGTTATTTGTTGTTATATAATTGTTTTAGTTTTCACTATTTAATTACTCAAAAGTCAAATTGGACCTTTGTGCCCCGATGCTACCTTATATATAATATTGTTTTGCTATATATATATACATATATATTATGTTCCTTATTATTTATTGGGGAGTATTAGACCCCAAATGTTTAATTAACCATTATTCATGAGTAATCGAATGACTAATCGATTCTGAAAATTTAGCGATATTTTCTTCGCAATATTTTTCACATTTAGATTGCAGTACCGATATGGATGTTTTATTTATTATATTTAAGTTGTTATTAACCTGTAGAAATTAAATGCATTCATTTATTATTACGTCTGATTTCAACGATAAGATTATAACATCATTAGCTAAATATGCGATATTTTTCACTAGTTAAGAAAATATTATTCGCAGTTAGATTGCAATATCGATATGGTTGTTTTGATTATAATGAAATTGATATTAGCACGTGTAAAAATATATGAGTATATATTTTATTCGAATATCCACTAAGATGTTAGCGCCAGTACAATGAACAAAAAAAAATGAACTCACTCTGAAAAGTACAAAAGCCGCTTCGAAGATCACCTAAACTCACGTGCCAGAAAGCCAGGTTGGAAAAAAGCAACTTGCAAAAATAGTATTATTGTCCTCTTTGTATTTTTTTCTCAATTTTTTTTACTATCAAGTAGGGCAGAGCGAGGCTTGAAGGACCGCGGGAAAAACGATCCACCATCGATATTTCAGTAAACTTAAGAATATTTTAATATTTTGAAAGTAGATGGAAAAAGATGTATAACCAGGCACCACCTTGATTCTTACGATGTTGCTATGGAGAGAAAAACGGCAATGTTTAAAAATCCGTAATAAAAGTATTTACAAAACCTTAATATAATTTTTAAGTATACGTTATTTAATTATTTCATAAGATGTATAGTTTTATAGATTCAATAGTTGTTTTAAAAATAAACCTCTATAAAAGCTTACACCGGTGAAGTTAAAAGGACCAAACCTTCACTTTCGCAAAGGTAACAAAAATAAAAAATAGCAAATAAAAAAGTATTTTAAGTTAAATAGCAAAAAAAAAGAAATTTTACAAAAGATAAATTAAAGAATAAGTTATTTCAAAACTGCTGATAAATATTACTGACAAAATACCAGATCAAGGTTATTTACCTGTTATCTCTGTAAAAAATGCACCTATGAAATTTATATTTTGCATGGTTGAATAATGTAGCTATTATTTTGTAAAAATACTTTAAAATTAAAATAAAATATTCGGCCTGTTTGCCCCCTGGTCATCCCAATTTAATCCACCTATGGGGTAATAAGGACAAAGATATAAAATTTTGAAAAAAAGCAAAAAAACACATTTCTATAATGATGAATTAGCTGGGATTTTTACTGCTTTACATAGCCAGATAGTTGTTTGTTTGGTATGTGTTATTTGTTGTGATGTAATTGGTTTGGATTTCTCAATATATTTGCTGAAAGTCAAATTGGGCCTTTGTGCCCCGCTCTACCCATCGTCGCTTCGGTAATATTCATTTATATTAATTTTTTAACTATCTTCCATTGGATTTTCCACATTCAAATTTTAATAACATGATTATCTATATATATCTACTCTAGTCTGTTTTCATAACTAATATTTACAATAGGTTATGATAATATATATATATATATATATATATATATATATATAAGTTATGATAATATATAAAATGTCAATTATTATAATGACATTTAATATGAGTACTATATACCCAGAGGCCTTGTTTTTAGTTAAAACAAAATTTAAAATACTAAAAAGTCAAATGTACATTTGACAAACAAAAAAATATAAAAAATATTTAGAAAACTCTAAAAAAAATCGTAAAAGACCGAAAAAATTAAAAAAAAATACTACCATGGATATGATTAGTGGAACCGAAAATTACAGGTATATTACACTTACAGAAAAAAATCTTAGAAAATCTAAAAAAAATCTGTTTCAAATATTATTTTACCTTGATTATTATTTATCATGGTTCTATTTTAAATGACGAATTTAAAACAAAAAAAGAGTGCGCGTAAGGTTCACACGCGATTGAAGCAAAACTTATTTGCTACTGTACAAGATGCCATTTAAGTAAAAATAAATAGATCATATAACAATTTTGAATAGTGTTTATTCGTAATGTGGTAACACTCGTGATGCACACATTTATTTGTGCCAACCATTATACACATTTATATAATGATAACTTATAAATTATATATTTATAATAGCATTAAAAATATGTATATTTAAAAACAATAATGTAATTAAAGTCATACTTCAAATATGACATGATCGGTTTGTCATTGTAATTAGAATTTAGAAATGAACCTTCAATAGAGAAATGAAGTAATTGCTGATTAATGAATTCTATAATATTAATTCAAACAGTGGATTATGTTAAATAACGCCTAAACAAATATTGTTTTCACAATTTCACTCATCATCATATAATATTTGTGTTTGAAGAACTTCATGTAATTAAAAGTTAACATACATTCATTGACTGCTTGTATTTTTTTTTACTTTTTCGCTGGCGATATAATATCATTCTTTGAACAGCTGTAATATCCGTCTGAAGACTTATGGTTTACTTCAAAAACCATAAAGATTTTTTTAAGTTTTAATATAATTAAAACATTAACAAGTTGATGACTCTACATTTTCTTCGAACTACGCTCATTGGAATTTAGAGTGTTGAATTACGCCCCAAAATGGTTTAATTTCCTACACTATTTTTTTGACAATTTTTCATATATATATCGACAAAACATAGGTTGAAAATCTAGAAAGAAATTTTGCGATAAATCAATTTCTTCATATAAATTTTTATTATTAATCAAAATTTTATCTATCATAGAGATGCGGAGGTAGAAAAACAAAAACCAAAAATATTATGGTTATATTGATATGCTTTAATAATATTGCCATTTGAATTATGATGATTTATCATGTAGTCTTAAGATATTTGATTGAAAATTAATTAATTTTTCTTAATCCTATTGTTCAGCAAAAATAACTTAAATCTAATCATGTATGTTATGGGTATGTGCATGTATTTACAAATTTGTATTGGAGTCGGTGATAAGAGTAAAAATAAATTCTAATGTTTTTATTTTTTATCAAATAGACTTTTTATCAGCGAAGAAATGCTTTGCAATACGCTTGTATGTACTAGATTGCAAAAGCCAAACATTTGATGCTGATAACTGAAGTGGAATAATAACAAATGTATATATGTGTAAATATACCCACACATATATGTATAAATTTAGCACACAAACAGGATCCAAAGTTTAAGAATCTAGATCGTAGGTTCCTTATTTTGTGTCGCACTTTCCTTTTATTATATTGGCCATGAAGGCAACAACCTTCATGGCATTGAGCTTTTACATGGGATGGTTGCTACCACTGGTAGAAGAGACAGCGGATAGTTTGATGAGACAAATTGTTCACTTCTAAAACTAAAGTTTGCGAAACAACATGTGTAATAAATAATCAATAAATATATATTCTTTAATTATAACTTAGTGACAAATCAGTGATTGTAATAAAAAGTGCAACAAATACATAATATACAAACAAAATACAGTCCACAGCTACAAGGGTTAAATTATAACCCAACAACCTGAGTTATCGAAGGAGAGTTTTAATAAATTCCAAAAATACGAAAATCATATATATATTCTATTATATATTTAATTGATAGGCCATTCCTACCGTAAAATAGACTAATGATATGGCAAAGTTATGTAACGCTGCGTTTTTCATATAAAATGGTACCAAAAACCTGCCAAAATGCTAATTGGTTGCTGAGGCAGTCGGACGTTTTATATGCCAAACCTAGAAAATCCATAAACGTAAAAAAATAATCCATTTCATCATAGTTAAAATCAACAATTTCCAAATTTTACTAGTTCCAAAAAATGTATACACTTGAATTACTTTTTGTTCCACTCATCTTTCTCTAAATTTTTTTTTTACTTGTTCCAGAACGTAGGTCAAATATCTCCAATATTCTTCCCATTTGACCCATCTTAATCTTATCATAAGGGCAAATTTTTGAAAAACAGGAAAAAACTCCATCTATGATGAATTTTATCTGGGAGTTTTACTGAACATAGTCAGATAGTTGTTCGTTTGATATATGTTATTTGTTGCAATATTATATAATCAAATTGGCTTTCACAATATATTTGCTCAAAGACAAATTGGACCTTTGTACTCCGCTCTACCCTATTAACTACCCTAAACCCAAAGATCCACTACCATGAACCCCAAATTTTTGGGGCCGTTCATGTATTACGTAAGCACTATAGGGGGCGGGTGGTTGTTGATTTGCTTATTTAGGGTTGACATGGGGGGCAGGGGAGTCTGGATGATGATTACGTCATAGGTAGTATTTTTATTTTTTTATATTAATTGCAAAATGTTTACCTAAGCATGGGGGTAGGGGGTAACAGCTTTGCTTACTTTTGCTGACAAGGGGGATGGGGGGGGTAAATAATTGCAATAAATCTGCTTACGTAATACTTGTACGATCCCTTTTCCGCTGATTCCACTTTGGTAGATTCTAGATGGTAGCTAGAATAAAGCTTTGTGAATTTTAGAGCAATTGAAAAGATCACTGTATTTGTAAATCTTGCAAACAAATATATTAAAAACAAAGTAATTTTTAATTTTCCCAGATCAATGATGAAGGAATAAACATCTCTTATAATGGCCGATGAAAACAATCAAGATCCTGCCATAGTTGTGACTCCACCAGAGGAGGTTCAGGCACAAACAAATAAGCAAGTGGCTCAAACTGGTGGCAGTGACCAGGATGACTATGATGATGATGGCATCGAAGCTGCTGCCGGCAGAAATTTATTATGTTTCATTGTTTTATGTTGTGCTTTGCGAATAACACCGCATTTGTTAGAAAAAATTCCACCATATTAATGGACAAGTTATAAATACTATTTGTTATTTCAACATTATAAGAAAATGAAACTTTAAAGAACTCTGAGTTTTAAATTTATTTTTTGACGCCTGATGTTACTACTAATTGTAAGTAAGTTTTAGGATCTTTAATCTGAGAGGATTTTTTTAAACAAGGATAAATGAAAACCTTTCCAACTATGTTCTACTATCAAATTTAGGCATTTTTGAATTTGGGTGGCAACTAATACTGAAGCGCGAAAATAATTCAAATTAGATGTGAAAATACTAAAATAGAGTTTTACCAAAAAAAAATGGTAAAATTATAAACTATTTTAGTAGAGTGAGGAACAAGGTGCGCGTAAAAAGGGCCGCTACCAATATCTCAAAAACAAGTAAAGTTAGGATTTTTTTAACAACAATATTTGAAAGTGAAGAAAAAAAAACACAAATCAAGCAACATCGCTATCAGGAGCTAAACAATTATGTTTGAAAATCCATAATAACAAAGTGTTTTCTTTCGTTGTTAGCTTTTGTGGTTGTGAGCACTGTTGTTTAGTTCACGAGACCACAATATAATTTTTAAGTATACGTTACTTGAATTGTCTATAGGATGTATTGTTATTTAACTTCTCGTGAAGTCATTGTAATCGTCTAATTATCAAAACTGTGGTAGAAAAAATGGAGTGTGTGTATGTATGTATGGAAACAATTTTTCGTCCACGTTTTCGGGCGCACGGATCAACCCGCCTTAATCAAACATTAGTTCTGCTATAGTTGGTATAGTTGGTATATACATTAGTTTGGTAAACACACTGCTACGCAGATTTTAAAGTTATAATAAAGGAATAAAGAACACAATATTGTCTGGTGATTTCAATTATTATCCGAAAGAAAATAAAGATTTTCCGAACAGTACAAAGGCATGCTCCATATTGCAAAGTATATTTTAGGATTTTATTTTAGAATTATGTGATATAAATAAGCATACAAAATGAAAATAAAAGAAATCATCGAGTCGTTTATTGTATGTAGTTTGCCAATATTGAACGAAATCTGTGTTTTCGACTGGGCGAGATATATGTACATACACAATTTACATCTTTGTGTATATTATTATGTAAAGGTCGAATACCATTACAGAAGATTGCTTCAGAAAAAGATTTCCATTTCTTTTCAATGTAGAGATTCTTAAAAATATTTATTGTACAATAAAATTTATTCATATGATAATTATGAATTGAAATTGTGTTTTTTGGTTTAAATTTTGGGTCATAAAGGAATAATACTTATTAAATATTTATATTGATGATAGTGCGAACACGCTTTCTTGTACTTGAAACTTATGTAAACAATGCATTTTGTAAATGTAATGAAATTTATAACAAGTTGAGTAATAACTTATTTTATTTCCACGTGTAAAGCTGCTTATTTTTTTGAAAAATTTAAATGTAGTTTTGCTAGTTTTAGTTGCCCTTTCTAGTGTGTTACCAATTCCAAATTACAATTTTTCAACCTAAATTTTTTACGCAGCATTACCTGAAAAGGCTGCTTTTACTTGGAAACTTATTTTGATATATATATTTACTAGATAGTTGAAAGAAGCTTTTTGAATAACTAGCTGTAAGTGGAATTCTGTCTTAAGGCAATTAAGGCATCGTGCCTTAAGGCAAATTGCTAGAACTTCCCGTACCAAAAATTATTATTTTTTTAAAAACAATTAACATTTTTGAAACAAATTTACTTTGAAAAATAAGATTTTTGAGAAACTATAAATTGGACAAAAAATTACTTTTTTTTGAAAAAAAAATTTTTTAAAAAAAAAAATTTTTTTTAATTTTTTTTTTTTTGAAAAAAAAATTTTTTTTTTATTTTGACATATTGTGGAAGATCTGAACTTTCTTTTCAAAGCAATCGTACTGCTTTGACTGCATAGGGACAAAATATAAAGCGCGTAAGCGCCGCGTCGCTGTCTAACGCATAAGCATTTGTACGGAACCCACAGGATGTTAACAAATGTATACTTATTGTTGAAATCTCTATAAACATCTGATAATTTGATGTGCATATGTCTAATGATCATTTTTGACCGCCAAATGGCTCATTTTTTTTTACTTTTTTCCTCCATATCTCCGAAACCACTCATGAAAATTTCATCGATTCTTCATCTTGTCAATACAAGTGAAATGTTTTTTGAATTATTCAAATCGGACGTTCCGTTCTCTTAAAAACTAAGTTACCGTTTTCGGCACTTTTTGCCCCGTATCTTCGAAACGGCTAGAAACGGCCTTCGCCAAAAACTAATCAGCACGTCTCCTTATCAATACGAATCGAATGTTTTTTGAGTTATTCAAATCGGTTGATCCATGTTCCCGAAATCGTCGACGAAAATTTGTATCCGCACATACATACACATACATCAATTTTTTCTAATTTTAAGGTATGCCAAAATGTTCAGAAACCTCTGAAACGTAAAGATATATAAAAATTTTCATTTTTGATTTTTTTGCGATTACTATAACTTGCCCTATGGGAACTTAATAATTAGATATTTGAGGTATACAAATAATTAATAATCAATTGACAAGAAATCAATCATTAATACAATTGTTTTATATATTTTCCTATGTTTATTATAAATGATGTAAATTGCACTCATATTTTATACATCTAACATAAGTGCTTATGTTTGGACGAAGATCTTTAAAAGAAACAAATAAACAAAACCTAATTATTGTCATTGTCCCTCATATTTTTGAGGAGTTCAATCTTCATTAGAATAATTCTAATCGGATGCTCCGTTCTCTCAAAAACTTATTTTTGCATCTTTTGCTCTGTATCTTCGAAATGGTTAGATCTACCGTCGCTAGAAATTAATCAGCACGTATCGAATGTTTTTTAAATCACTTTTTAATCCAAAAGATTGAACCTGCCTTTGCTAAAAACTAATCAGCACGTCTCCCTATCAATACGATCGAATGCCTTTTGAATCATTCAAATTGGTTGAACCGTGCTCTCGAAATCGTGGATGAAAAATGTTATCCACGCATACATACACACACACTAACATACGCGCCATTTTTTTCTAACTGCAAAGTACCCAAAACGTACATGCTTGAAAAGTATAGAAAAGCAAAAATTTCATCTTATTTTTTTTGCAATTGCTATAACTTACTCTAGGAGAAGTTAATGAAAATAGATTTTAAGCATTTCCTTTGAATACTTTATATATAATAAGGTAACAAATAAACTGATATATTGCGTACTTCCTAAATTAAAAAAAATTTAAAAATTCTCAGGAAAATTATATGCAGGCACTTAGTGTCCATTAAGTGGAAACAATACCACATGAATGCCAAAAATATTTGGATTATTATACCATTGTGTAATAATTAGTTTCATTTAAATTTTGTAGAGTTGATCAGTTTAGTAAATAGCTTTGCACAAATAATTTTCACTAAAAACTTATTTTCCTAGAACAGTGGACATCTTATGACCGCCAGGTTTTTTTGGTTTTTCATAAAACCTGTCGAAAACACATTCATAACAAATCGTGTCCATTAATTCTGTGAGAAGATTCTTCAAACTATCTCACAAATGTTTTGAAAAATCCAATTATACTCCTTAGACATCAATAAAAATAGAATTGTATTTTTAGGTTTTATTTGAAGATGTGTTAGCACTTGTTAGTGATTCTGATATGTTAAAATGAAAAATATATTAAAACTTGTATATTGACATACAATAAACATAGTAATAAATGACCCAAAATAATAAAAAGAATTATTTTTCTCTAGTCATGCCAAAGTTCCGATTGAGAGTTAAAATAAATCTTCGTGAGTTTTTAATATGAAAATTGATACGTAATATATGAAAAAAATAAAATCAAAAAATTGTGTTTTTCTCTATAAAATCCCAAGTTCCATTTGATGGATAAAATGAAACTTTGTGAATCTGAAGTAGATGCAAAACGAGACGATATTTTGATAGTTACAAAATTAGAATTTCTAAAAAATAGATAAAAATCGATACACAACAAACAAAACATCAAAAAAACAACACAACGAAGACTCTGCGTATTTTTCTCTACTAATTTTAAAACTTTATATGAGTAAAAATTAGGATAGGTGCAAATTATGATTCTCTGAATAAGGAAATATTTGGAATCCAGTACAAATATGAAAGTACTTTGTCGATAATCATATATGATTAACAATAATAAAGATTATCATTTTAGATTATTTACTAAATATACGTAAGCATATTTTAATTATTTGGACATTATAATTAATTTTTTCTATCTAAACGCATACAAAAACTAGTGGTGCATGGCATTGTGCATTAAGGCAAGTTGCTGGAACAAATATTCGAGGAAATTATGTTGCGTTTGCGTTTGGGTACGGTTGTGACAAAATTTGTCTTCTCTATAGGAGGTATTCCAAGAAAACTAATAAAATTATTTAATAATTTTCCTTTTCAAGAAATAATTATTTAAACGTAAATAATAGCCCTATAAACATAATGACAGTAATATATACTTTATATTTATATGTATTTAAAATAAAATGCACGTTTATCGTAGCAATGACAAACATTGCATCACATTTCAGACAACATGAAATTCTCGGAACAAAAGAAAAGATTCGACTAAAACTGTTTATAGTATGATGAAACCTTGATGAAATAAATGCAACCGTCTCCATTATTTACTTCTTACACATTATATATATATATATATATATATATATCTAAATATTCTTTTTAATCGTCAGTCGTAATCAGTCTGGATCTATTTATTAACTGATAGTATATCCTCATCATTATTGTTTATATGATGGAATTGAAATATGCGTATTGTCAATTAATATGAATTCTTTGATAATGTATAAACATTTCTACTTAATTACTTCATTTTGTACGATAGTAAATACACATAATCAAAACTTCAGCTTTGACAGTCTTTAAAGGGTTGTTATGAACACAAATACATAGTACAGTAAACGTATGTATATATACTTATATGAAAAGTTTGCAATGTATTTTTAATTTTATATTTTTTATCGGGAATGGAGTAAGTAATAAGAATCAGTCACAAGTAAAAAACAGGTTGACTGAAATCCTAATATCTCGTAAGAACCATTCAAATTTTGAAAATTGTATTTTTTTCAACTTCAACAAGATTTTTTATTTAACTCTAAAATATAAAACAAAAGCTTGGCCAATCACCACGCAAACCAAATTAGCACTGATCCTAAGGTCGTTTAAATGGCTTTTAAATTTTAAATATTTTTGAGAAAATATCGACGAAAGGCAAATATGCATTATATGCCTACATTTTCTAGTTTTTAAATAGTTTAGAATGACTTCCAAGCTGAGAAAACATAAAATTAGCGAATCGGTTATGTTGACAAAAATATAAACTATAAAAATCATTTTGATAAGTCGAATGGTAATACTTTCATATAAGATTTTAAGATATTGGGCTTAGTAATAACAGAAATACTTTTTATTATTTATATTATTATTAATAGAACCTTTGTCCAAAGACACGTCAATGGTATAAGTGCACTACCATTGTTGAACCTGTTTTCCTCCTAATATATATAAATGTAGAAAAATGCTTATATCACTTTTCCCTTATCTGTGTCATATTTTATATCTCAGCTTTAATTTTCCTGCATTTTCTTATGCAGAAAGAAAACACTCTATTCCCAACCTGAATCCTATTTAGCTACCTTTTATTTTCACAACTGAATCAGAAAGTGTTCCTTCGCTTTCCACTTTTTAATATTTTTTATCCGCCATTTGTAGGATTTCTTCATCCCTATGATGCTCTCAAACACCATAAACTAGAAACGTTTAAGTCATCGTTAGTTTTTGTCATACTTCTTTAGTGAGCATGTCTCTGATCTGTAAAGAGTCCTGCTCCAACTGGAGCGTTTTATCCGATTAATTCGCACCAT
>NW_020539724.1:21780608-21798743 GCF_003426905.1 Ctenocephalides felis | reverse complement strand
TACAAAATACTAAAAAAAAAAAAAAAAAACCAAAATCAATTATTTTGTTAAGACAAGCAGAAAGTTCTTTGAATCATTTAAATCGGACGCTTAGTTCTCTCAAAAACTGCCATTTTTTACATAATTAGCTCCGTATCTTCGAAATGGCTGGGCCTGCCTTTGCCAAAAACTTATAAACACTTCTCCCAATCATTACTAATTGAATGTTTTTTAGATCATTCAAATCGGATACTCCGTTCGCTCAAAAATTCGATTTCTATTTTCTGGACTCTTTGCTCCGTATCTCCGAAACGGCTGGACCTGCCTTTGCCAAAAACTAATCAGCTCTTGTCCCAATCAATAGGAATCGAATGTTATTTGAACCATTCAAATCGGTTGATCCGTGCGCCCTAAAACGTGACTGGAAATTTGTATCCACACATACATACACACACACACACACACACATCCATTTTTTCTGAGGTATGCCAAAACGTTCAGAAACCTTCAAAACGTCGAGAAATGTAAAAATTTTCAATTCCGATTTTCGGCCCATTACAATAACTTACCCTACGGGAAGTTAAAAAATGGCTTATATATTATAATTGTCAATTTATGCTTTGAGTTAAATTTCATATAATTTATTTCACACTCAATTTATAATATTTATAGATACATACATTTAAAACTTACATAGTAAATGTTTAATGCACGATAAGACATATTCAGAACCACGCCTAGGTGATAGAGAAATTCATAGCCAAGAATGCAAAGAAATAAACGTATAGGAAATATTTTGATTGTCACTTTAAAACAAGTACTATATATTATACAGGTGTATAATATAGGTATATTACAGGTGTTCGCCGTTACATGGCGTAAGGTAACTATTAATCACGTGATCGACTTTTTAAAAAAATTTGATCCCCCCTCCCTTTTACCCCCTTCCCTACTCACGTGTATTTTTAGTTACGAAAAAACTGTAAATTTTTGATTTTTTTTTTGAAAATGATAGATTTTTTTAAAAAAATTCAGGTAAAAAATAAATACACGTGGTTTCTTATTATACCCCACTCTCCTACACGTGATATGTCTTGGTTTTTTTGTCAACCCCTTCCCCCCCTGGCAAAATAGTATGAGAGATTTCCCATTGCCATTTCACATCGTAGTACTCGAAATGGACTATTTTCATTTGAAAACATATTTTTAATCTATAGTTTCAAATAAAAATTGATTTCACTACTGCATGATATCAAGTTATCTAAAGCGCGAATTCAATCTCGTCCACACGAGGCAGTGCGCTGAACCGTTAGGAGGCGTCTATTAACAACGTGAGTCTTGAAGGGGGAGGGAGTGTTTGACAAAAAATTATGAATAATCACGTAGAGAAATGGGGGGTTAGTTATTAGATATCACGTGTGTTTATTTTTTACTTAAATTTTTAAAAAATCTAACATTTTTCAAAAATATTTGAAATATGACGATTTATTTTAGTTACTAAAAATACACGTCCAATAATCCATTAATTACGTTAGGGTCAAAGGGGGAGGGGGATTGACAAAAAATCACGGATAATCACGTACAGATACGGGGGGTCTAATTATATATCACGTGTTTTTATTTTTTATCTAAATTAAAAAAAAACATCTTTCAAAGATATAAAAAATTACGATTTTTTTTGGTACTAAAAATAGACCTGATATCACTTAATATCACCAAGGGGGAGGGAGGGGACTAAAAATCCATAAAAGGCGATCATATGATTAATGAACGTCCTCTGATATTTGGTGAGGGTGAGAGGGTAATTTTGAATATTACTACCAAGGGGGAGGAAGGATCCAAATTTTTAGTAAAATTATTTTGGTGAAAGGTATAAAGGTATAAAGGTACTAAATAGGTAATTTTTGGTGGCAGAGGGAGACAATTTTAAATATCGGGACCAAAAATTTTTAAAAGGTGATCGCGTGATTAATGGACGCCCCCTGATGTTTACTACGAATCAATAAGGGGGGAGGGTGGTATCCAAATTTTTAGTAATAATAATAATTTGCTGAACCTAAAAATGTTTGATGTTTTATCATTATTGGCTTATTAAAAATTTGGCGTAACTTGCAGTAAACTTTACTAACGGGTAATAGCAAAATATCATCAAATTAATGAACTTAATTATAACATCAGGTACTTAAATAATAAGAGACATCTTGCAGGTGTAATATAAATTTGTATATATATATATATATATATATATATGTATATGTGTATATGTATATACAGCTCAAATAAGTATTCATATATATGGATATGTAACTTTCTCTCATTATCAGTTTATCGCGAAATGGCACCGCGCAGATTTCGCTTGTGAGACAAAAGTTGTACACAACAATATATATATATATATATATATATATATATATATATATTATATATATATATATATATATATATATATATATATATATATATATATAAACTGTATATGAACATATTATGTACCTAAGAAAACCTGCTTGGCGCTTTTACATGCTAGGTACTACTTGCTGGTCAGCATATATTTCAAAATAAAATTATCTACTTAATTTCTGAACAGATCGTTAAAGTCATGTTTGATATAATCAGATATAATTTTTTAACTTATTTATTATATCTGTTTCATATTAACAAAGATTAGGACTGGCAGAGCTATAATTATTAAATGAAATGGTTGGATTTAAATTATTTGCTTATTGAGAACGTGTTGAATATATTCTTTGGATCCAAGAACACTAAAACATAAAATAAAAACATTATGAAACTATAGCAGCTAAATCTAAGCTGCGAATAAACCAGAAAGCTTTCATAGAAATTGGTGTTTATATTGGTGTCTTCCAAATTGTTAATGTTTTCATTGATATTTCGTGATGTATTGATTCAACAACTTATGCTTTTTTTTATTGGCCTCGACCCATGAGTCATTTAGCCATATTATCTTCTTTCATAGTTTTTATGTCCCAATCTATTCAATGTTCTACGTCATATTAATTTTTAAATATGTACTTCCCTTATTTATTATTTTTACATACTTTCTATATCCTAACTATTCACAATATACTGCACCATATTGTTCTCTAGTAGAAACCAGAAAATACTTAAAAAATCAAATCAACCCCCAGAATTGAGTTTAAAATTATAGCATTGAGAGAAGTATATAGAGACTCTCTACATACTTCTTTCTTTTTTATAATCTGTTTATATTTATATATTTATTATATTCTATTATCATTATATTATTTTTTAACCTATTTTTATATACTTAATATATCGTAATTGGAATCAAATAAAATTTTTATATTATGTCTATTCTTCTAGGCAACGATAGGCAATACAACGATTTTCCTTTCTGTGACTGATATTTTATTTTTTTACTGTTTATTTGTTGACTTTGTATACACGTACATCAGTCATATACATTTTATAATTATTATTTACACTTTTATTTGCTTGTATATAATTGTAAAGTAACACTATATTAGGAAATTCAACAGGCGTTTTTTCTAATTGTGATATTGTAGCAATGCCCCGAAATGTTATTTTCACTTTGAAACATATTTTGGTATATATTTTAAAATAAAAACTAATAGCACTACTTGATGTCAGGGTGGCCAAATTGCTTCATTCATGGCCGCGGAGCCAAATGCTAGAAACCTTCATATATTTTATAAATATTACGTTTTATTATTAAGAATTTTCAGTCATAACTCACTGTATATGTAAACTTCAGCTTATCAAAGTCATTACACTTTTTTTGAAATTATAATAAAAGAACGAATTAAAATTATGAATAGTTATCATATGCTTATCGTAAATTTCAATTACGTGCAATTATATTATTTAAAAGAAAAATTATTAAACTAAATTTATACATAATTGTTTTGTTTTTCAAGATTTCATTTAATAAAAAAATTACATTGTAGTCCAGTCATTTAAGCTTAAATTAGGTAAGAATCTCGGAATTTGAGATACCCAGCTGTGACACCTAAAAGTTGTCTCAAAACCTACATATGGTGGGGGTGTACGCAACATATGTAGGTTTTGAGACAACTTTTAGGTGTCAATATATAAGTATTTACAGACTTACAGCTGGGTATTTCAAATTCCGAAGTGAACATACTATAATGACTGGATTATTGTATAATTTTTTTTACATAAATACCTATCTTTGAATGAAGATAACAAAACAATTATTTAAATTTTAATACAATAAATATAACTATTACTTCAAATTTAGTTAAAATTAATTATGTGGCAAAAATATCACAAAAACCACAAACATTTTAAAAACAACACAACATTAACAAAAATATAAATATAAAGAAGCATATCAAATAAATTGATATTTGCAATTGGAAATTTAATTTTTGCGTTAATGCTCAAGGCTTTATTTGTTATTAATAAATATTATAATCGATTATAATTTTTATTTATTTTTTTTGCTAAAGATTACCTTGTAATGTCTATATAAAATTATAAGTTTGTAGTTCTAAAAAAATTGCAAACTAAAGATCTTTTATAAAACTTCATTACACTTAGGGTGCGTTCATTAATCACGTGATCTATTTTTTTTAAGGATTTTTGGACTTTCCCTTCCTCTTGATGATACATTAAACATCACGTGTATAATAACGTGAATGATTTTTCAAGGATTTTTGGACTTCCCCTTCCCCATTAAACATCACGTGTATTTTTAGTTACGAGAAGAATTGTAAAATTTTTGATTTTTTTTTTTGAAAATGTTTGGTTTTTTTTAAAAAAAAGTCAGATAAAGAATAAATACACGTGATATCTTATACCCCTCCGTCCTCCCGAGATATTTCGTGATTTTTTTCGTCAAACTCGCCATCCCCCTAAAAACTTCACGTGATTAATGGTCGCCCCCTTACTCAGAATACTAAAACATCTTATTTTTACTGAACCTATCGAATTTATAATTGTTTTTATTATTGCTTACTGAATATTTTAAAAAGAATTATGAAACTTTTGTAATGAAATTTATAATTTTCGGACCTTGTAGTAATAATACAAAAATAATAATAAATGGTGGTCTGGCCGAAGACAGGTCCATGATGTGAGAGCTACCACAAATTGATGATTTCCATATTTTTCCTCGACTATCATTCTCCCATTACCACTATTCCCCTCCCTTTTTCGCACATTTTTTTGTATTTTTCTTTACTTTTTTTCTCTTCTCGCATAAGTCGTCAATCATCTGCATTCTTTTTCTTCCCATTTCTTGTGAGGGGGCGTCCATTAATCACGTGATCGATTTTTCAAGGATTTTTAGACTCTCCCTCTCTCTTGGTGTTACGTAGTGATATTCAAAATTACCCCCTCTTCCACCAAACATCACATGTATTTTTAGTTTTTTTTTTTGAAAGTTTGGATTTAAAAAAAAAACAGGTAAAAAAATAAATATACGTGAATCTTACTATAACCCTTCCCTCCCTCACGTGATATTTCGTGATTTTTTGTCAAACCCCCGTCCCCCTGAAAAACTAACTTGATTAAAGGATGCCCCCTAATATGTCAACTAAATTTATACATAATCGTATTGCGCCAGACGTTGTATCCAGTTTAGTATCATCTATTTCAAAATTACCCTCTTCCCCCACTAAACGTCACATGTATTTTTAATTGCGAGAAAAATTGAAAGTTTTTTAATTTTTTTTTAAGTTTGGGTTTAAAAAAATCAGGTAAAAAAATAGATACACGTGAATCTTACTATACACATCCCTCCCCTACGTGATATTTCATGATTCTTTGTCAAACCCCCCGTCCCCCTAAAAACCTAACGTGATTAATGGATGCCCCCTAATATGTACTAAACTTAATTCATACATAATTGCATTGCATCAGACGTTGTATCCAGTTTAGTATCATCTATTTCAATTTTTCTAAAGGTTTCGATTAAACCTTACTTAAATTAATCGATTTCTTTTCCCCCAATATGTGTACAAAAGTGTGCATATGTGAGAATATTATGTGTTATCGTATATTCCACCACCTACACAAGCAACAATCGCCAGCATAATAAACAATACTTTCACTGGAAATGTGAAATTGAATTCATCTGTCTTCATATCATGCTCTATGATTCTTGTGATACATTACACACACGTTGTACTGATTTGTACCAAGTATAAGTTTTTTTTTGTTGATTTATATAATAAATGCATCATAAAAGTAATGATATTGTGGTGGTACTTTCGCTAGTTATAGAAGTTAATATTATAAATGATAAAAAAAATAATTTACAAAAATTCAAGTGATATTTATAATGTTAAGTGCTGAAGATCCTTGCATTCAATATTGTTCTTTGGTCGAAAATGGCGAAATATATTTTTATGTAAGTTTGCACATTTATATATGATTATATAAGGCCTATTGATGTTTGTTATTTCATACTTTTTAATGACTGTGCTGATTGTGTTAAATATTAATTCTATGGAATTTTTCCAGATGTAAATATAACATTTATGTACTTACCATAATCTAATCTCATATAAATTACAATTACACACGATTCATGTCCTGTTATTATTGCTAAATTTCAATTATTATTATTTCATCATATCATATTTTTCTGTTTTGTATAAATTATAATACTAGTAATATTATTATCACAAAATCTTTGGCTAATACATATTTCATGCGTGTTTTGTATATAGAAACTTATTTTTACTCTTACTCAATAGCATTTTTTATTGCTCATTTACTCATTATTTTTTTAAAGTAGAATACTTTTAACTTCTACACACTCAAATGCTTAAATTCGAAATTAACAAAATTTAAATATTTTATTTTTTTAGCAGTTTTTCATTTTTGTGTCTACAGAAGCTGCTTACACAAATTCTTTACTTTATTTCTTTAAAGCTTATCCTAAAAGCTTTAAATAAATATATAGTTTCATAATGATTTTACTTTATATTTTAGTGTTAAATCTGAATTACGATTACTGAGTGAATACTATCAATAATCCAAACCTTCCATATATGAAAAAAATTGAATAAAAAATTCCTAGAAATTGCTCACGTGTTTAATGTACTTATTACTTTTTTTTATTATTATGAGTATGTATTTGCTAGAGGTTTACAAAGCACACTTGTAAATATGAAAAACAATAAAAAAATATACAAAAAAGCTTGGTAATAGATATTTTTGTAACGAGTTGTGATATCGTTTGTCTCCCATATTACGTTTACATGGTATGTTTTTCTGCCAAAGAATGAAATAATTTTACCTATCCCTGGCTTAGATGTTTGGCCAAGGAATGTGGGGCTCAATACCACCTGGGTATAATACCGACTAAAACCTCTGTTTTCTTTTTGATCCTTATCCGCACGGAAACCGCCTTTAGGCATTACTTTATGGGAGGAGGATCTAGAATGCTTTGATTCATCTCTAAATGATACTTCTCTCTTAAATAGTACCCATTCCAACTCCTTTTTTTATGTAATGCAAATCTACGAAGACTTTCCTTGTGAACGTACAATCATTGCTAAGTGCAAGATATGTATGCCTTTTTAGTGTCTTTACTCTTTATATTGGTTTTCGAAACGTTTATTAATGGGCCAATTCTAGGATAAAATAGCTATGTTATGTTACTGGGTTCTTATGTTGAGTTGGTAGTCCACGAAAACTGTCAAAAAGCTATGTTTTTCTCAATCTCAACTGTTAGAACCATAGACCTTATACTGCATGGACAGCTAGTCGAGCGCAAAATAAGTGCATAAAGATAGAAGGGACTGTGGCATCACTAGCTGAACGAGCGTTACCGACAATCGTCGAACTCTCTCCATTGATTAAATGTTATGTCATATGTCACGTGTCTAACCTAAAATTAAATCTTATGCTTGAAATTGGTGTGAAATAAAACTATCACAAATAATATTTGAATTACATGAACTATTATGATAAATATTATAAATATTAATTCTTAAAAAATATCAGTGCATTAAAACAATTGCCATTATATTATTAAAATAAAACATGGCATATGAAATTGAATCAATCGTGAGAGTTCCACGATTGTCGGCAACGCTCGTTTCGCAAGTGACGTCACAGTCCCTTCTATCTTTGTACTATTTATGCAATGGAAAACATATGAGAACAGCAGTCTATGTAGTGTAAGGTCTTTGGCAAAAACCTATAACCTCAAATGATGCAACAAATGAGGCAAAAGTCAAAATGAAACATTAGCGAACCATATATCTTTTTAGCCATTTTATACTATTTGATTACCTAAACTTGCATTATCCCTTCGATTAATGGCCAAGTAAGCACAATTTTCTATTTTCCATATAATTACGCAGCATATCCAATATACTTGTAGATCTTGAACACCGTGTATATGTTTGAAACGCAAGATTATTAAATATTACTAATCGAAGTGTAAATAAGAGATTTACGTCTTTGAAAATACTACTAGATACTATAAAATACAAACTTTGTTATCACTCAAGGCCGTTTGGAGTAAACAGATAAGCTTTGATCTCTGATAATTTTCGTGCAATGCATATACATGTATATTTATATAAAAATAATTGATAACAATTAGTATGTTTATGTACATATAATTGCATTGTGTGTATATAGAATTAGGGAATTATGGTCGTGGCTTAGTGGTAAGAGCCTTGGCCTTGTAACAGCAGGGTTCCATAGATTTTTTTTTCCATATAATTTACAACTGTTCTTAGTGGACATTGTAGCAAATATAATAAATAAATGACATTGAGTAAAAGTTACTAGTATTACTAATGAAAAAATAAAGTTGAGGAAGAGTAAAAATATGATTATATAAAAAAATTGACCTTAGGGTGAGTCCATTAATCACGTGATCGATTTTTTAGAAAATTTTGGATCCTTCGCCTCCTTTGGTGATACGTCGTGATATTCAAAATTATACTCCTATATTTTACCTTGATTCGTCTTTTCCAATTTAATTTTTGTCCAAGTGTAGACCCAAGTATTTGACAGAGTTTAATACTTACTTCCAATTCTTCCAAACTTATGGGGGAAAGTCCCCGAGTGTTAAATAATGTGTCCGGCTTTAGGTGCCGTCCGGCGTTACGGGACTTTCCCCTACTACATTTTACCACTGAGTATTTCCATCAAGATCCCAGTTGATTTTTCTTGTTCTTGATGAGATTCTTCCAATTCATGCTTTTTGTCCAAGTATAGACTCCCAAGTATTTGACAGTTTTCTATTTATAGAATTAAAATAAAAAACATTGTAAACATACATGTCACTACTGGGTATTTGTATCATTATCTAATCAATTATCCAGTTGGCTTATTTTACTTCGAAATCGTTTTCGGACACGTGCCAATTATGTACACAAATACACGCGAATACATAATTATATATTTGTATCTATATATAAATTAATATATACACACACACATATATTTATATATATATATATATATATATATATATCGTATAAATGTGTAAAACAACCTTGACTCAGTGCACACGTGTTTTATTGATTTTATAATATTTCTGTTAATGAAAACTCACACGACGCTATGAATACTCGAGTTAAAGTTATACCTGTATATAGTCCGACACATCTATGTATTTATTCATATATTTATTTTGTATGTATGTTAATATAATAAAAGCATATATGTTCCTTTTATATAGTATTTACCAGATACTTAGTAAACAAGTACCTAAGTACAATATCAATATATTGTGACAGTCATGTGGAATAAATGCTCCACCGTTTGCTTGTAAATAAATTTGTACAAGGTATGTTTATGGCGCTGGGATGTAATTATTGTTAGATACTGAGATAGTAATACACATATTTATATATACACAAATTATATATACATTAACTATATACACTATATATAAATGAAACCCATTAAGTATATTTCTTTCGCCCTAAACATCGCCTAAAACTGACCAAAGAATGTGCTGGTGCTTCTATTTTTAGCAGTAATAATTCAACTAACTGTTGTTATATTGAACTAACTAAAGCCAACCGTAGCATATTCGGTAAGGACTTGGACTTGCACCAACTTGTCCCGGGATTGATCCTAACCTGGGTCAAGCCCGATGTCAGGCAGTATGATTTCAAACTTTCACTTGAGCTTCTAGATCTCAAATAAAATCTTAGTGAATCTTTTGCGAGCGCTGTTGCATCATACAAATCAACACTATTAGATACACACATAACCGGCCCTACCTTGAATGCGATGCATGCAAAAAATGCGGGCGCACGCCTTAGGGGGCGCCAAAACGATATTCGGAAATTAAATTTTCAATATATTTTTTTTTTCAATATAATTCAGAAACATAATTTCTAGAAAAAAAATTGCATGCGGGCGATGAGAACCCCAGGACCGGCCCTGGATACACATATCTACATACATACTATATAATAAAATCAAAGAAGGGTGCGTAATGATCCCAAACTATGGGGCTGTCCTCAGGGAGGAACGTACATCTGTTTCCAGAATACTATTTTCTAAAATAACTCAAATTTTTTTGAAATGATATTAAAAAATATACAAAAAATAATTAGTTTCTATGCATATTTCTACATATACTGTATATTAATTTGCAGTCTGATAATATCAGTTGACTATTCATAAAATTAAATTGTTAAAAAAATTAAGGGGGTCGCAACATTTTTATTCATTAGAGCGAGGGTCACGGTTCGAAAAAGGTTAGAAACCACTGGGTTGCCCCTTCGAGATAAAATAACAAAATTCGAATGTGAGGTAGCACTACTCAGTTGAAAGAACACCAAGTTAGTTATGAAAGAAATAAATATTTTTTTTTACTAACTATTGCTTGCCTAATAGTTTATAAAGAATCTGTTATATGGTTTAATTTTTGTGCTGTGCTACAATTTTACTTTTTGAATGATTAGAATATTGTCGTCTAAGGACACTTTTTTTACAATTTATGAGTTACATTTTTATTGCAGTATTCACATATAACATAAGAATCGTTTTGAATCTAATTAAGAATACTTACTTTATTTTTAAATATTTTTTTTTTTAATTTATAATTATGGATTTCTTTTTATGTCTACTGTGATTATAAATGTATAAATTTTCAATAAGTACTTTTTTTTGTTGAATACCAATCTGGAATAGGTATGTTATAAGCTAGTTTTGCTTATTTTATAATTTTTATGAACGTTATTAAAAGGAAATCTAGTGACTATCTTTACTGATTGAGATTTATATTTTATTTATTTCCAAATGCTATTAAATAGCAACCCAACAGTCGTCCTTCTTAATTGTGATATTGCATCATTGAGAAAAAAGACTATTTTCAATAATTCTTTTATATAGGAGTTTTTAATAAGAGACATTTTTGGGTCCTAACGAATGGTCACTACTGCTTGATATCAGGTCATATATTTGAACTCAATCAATTCGAATTGATTGGAATCAATTGGAATTTGAACTCAATCCTCCGGTTACAAGGCCAAGGCTATCATCACGAGCGCGCTAAATACCTTTTTTTTTAATTCTCACTATAAAAAAAGTATCATATATGTGTATTTATGTAAATTATATACATTTATATAAATATTCCAATAATTTTTATATTTATTTCATGTTAATATTCATATTTTTTTCCTTTTAGTTCGCTATCTTCATTGTGTTTTTACAAAAACCTTACCTTTGAGCAAGGCGAAGTGCTGACCTCTCATACAATTTAAAATTCTAATATATTTTATGCACAAACATGCATGCATAATATTGATATACAATTCTCTTTTGAGTTGTTAATATACCGTAAAGGTGTTACAATGTGAATAAGTAAATCTGAATTTGCCACGGATTATTTACGAGAAAATCTCAATAATAAAATGAATTAACATTAATTGGTTCAAGTGCACTTGGATGAATAATAACTTTGGTAATGGAAGATTTTATGCTTTGGCTCGAACAGTTGGCCCTTTTTGTAAAGGAATCTGATAAATTTCTTCAGGATATCGAAAATATAGAGATCTGTTCTTGAAAGTTTTAAATTTTTTAAATAAAGTTATTCTATAATAACGTTAGTTATTTCTCTAGATCCTGTTAGGGGACGTCCTCTAATCACGTGAGCGATTTTTATAGATTTTTGGACGCCCCTGTCCCATGATGATACGTGGTGATATACAAATTTAGTCCCCCCTCACATCACGTGCATTCTTACTATCTAAAAAAATTGTAATATTTTCCATTTTTTTTTACAAATTTTTAGATTTTTTTTAAATTGGGGTAAACAAGAACAACATGTTAAATCTGAGTACAATCCCCTCCCCTACGTTATATTTTGTGATTTTTTTTGTCTATTATTTATTTATTTATTTATTTATACGCCAATCGACTTTTTACAGTAATATAATATAGTTTTCTAATTTATAACTTATTACATTTATTTATTAAAAATAAACACAAGTCTTATAGATTTTTATTTTTACTAGATCTGTTTTTACAAGTATTGACTTTTACTACTATGCAATCCGTTGTAAAATCGTGCATTCTTCAATCATGTCTTTGCTCGAGTTTAATTTATTGCTTCAAGTAAATTTATTAATATTATCAATTAGTAACTTATTTATTATGAAAACGGTCTTGAAAGCAAAGAAACGTGTTCCTTCGCCTTCCTATCATTGCCTCATCAAGTTATATGACGTTATGCAAACAATACAAGGATAGTTGGAGTTGATCATGTTTTATTAAAAATTTACTTGTCTTAAGGAAATAAATAATTTATTGAAGAAAACTAAAATTGGTCTTGTTGGTGAAAAAAAAAATCTTCTGGATTAATCTTGAAATTTAGCTCAATTTTGATTCTCAATCAATTTTTTATGATAACAATCTGAATGAATTTAGGATTGAACCCGGAACCATTGTTTGCTAGCTCCGAAATTTATCATAGATTATATTGAAATCACTAAAGTTTACAAATATTTCGCTTTTTTTCAAAACCTTCATCAAGTTCAGTTTATGTCAATTATATAAGTAAAATAACATTCTCTTGTTCAATTTCAAGCATAATTAAAATATGTAATTATTATGGGTTCAAAGCAAAACGAGGCCAGTAAACAAAGAGTAAATGTAATTTACTAATTTTCTGTAATGTCTGCGTGTAAAAAAGTTCTTTACATAATTATATACAATCCTATTGATTTCCTTATAAATTTTGCCCCAAATAATAATTCAGTTTGTTCTGTATAATATTATGAGTGCGACTAGAAAAAGTGGCCTGCTTTAAAACGAATGGACGAGAGTAAAATGAAAGTACATAGTTTTGCCCAACTTTTATTAGTTTATTAAACTTTAATTACTAGAACATAACGGTAGGTTAGTATTATTAGTACAATTTGATTGTGAATGTGTAAGATCATAGTTTTGCTGAATTAATTGATTCAGATAAATGTAATACTATGTATATACTAGATGACCCGACAGATGTTGTTTTGTACATACGTCTGCAATTCAAAAGCTCCAAATTTTTTAATATACTATCCTATATTTTTTAATATCCTATTTGATGTCCTGCCTTTGTGATTCATTTATGGTCCTAGCATAAACAGTATCAGAAATTAAAAAAAAAATAGTATCTGCAGTAAAAGAACAATATCACACTTGATTTTACTACACAACATAATTGCTTCAATAATTTAGTCTATAATTATCATAATCTCGTAAGACATATTAGTTGCTTTTTGGCAATCAAAATGTCTAAAGTACATTTTTCTTACTATTAATTTAATAAACATTATTGTTTATTTTCAAATTTTAGAAGAATTAATTTGTAAAATCTAATTCATATGAGCACTCTTCAATCTAAGATCAACTTGCTAAATATTCCATATCCAAAGCTTAACAAATGAATTTTTGATAAATGAAACAAAATTCTAAGTCATTTTTTTAATAAGTAGAAATATTTTTTTGTATTGTTAAATAATTTAGAAAAGTAAACCAAAATGCGACACGCATAAGTTTAAAATAATAATGTATATGCTATTTTGGACTTTTTGCGTTATTTTTTAAACTGAATTATATAATTTCATCTGCCAAACATTACTGTTGACTGCATCTTATATTATTTTAATTTTTGGCACATTTCAGCTGCTTTTCGGCAATAATAATGTAGACATTACATTTTTCTTGTATATTATATTCTAATATTATCTAGGCTCATAGTTTCAGCTAAGTTCAAATTTAAAGAGAATTGAAATTTCTAGAAATGTTTTCAATGTCAAACAATGATAAGTGGTTTTTGGTAATTTTTGCCATTTATTTCTACAATATTATTATAATTTTATCGTTCATTAAATCATAAAAATTTCCTCTGATAAATTTCAAAAAGATTTATCAAAATCCGAATAACCGTTTAGGAGAAGTATCAAATCATACACCCGTACAGAAGAATTTTATATTTTTAGAGCTTGGTTGGGATGTTTTGCTATATTCACATGAATGATAAACCATTCTATGAGTATGATGGTGCCAAATTGTACCTGATTCAGTTTTTTGTTAATAAAACCAGAAGTTTTATGTAAGTGAGATGATGATGCCAAAGAGTCATTGATTTATATGGACAATTAATTACGAATTATTGTTACTTAGTTCCACGAAAAAAGTCATTGATTTTCTATCAAAAATGAGCAATTACTTAGTTGCCAATCTTAAACTATTCTGTTCTTAAAGTTTACATCAACAGAAAACATGATCAAAACTCAAACTGATGTAAAACTGTTATTATTATTACTGTTATTGAAGTAAAACTTTTTCAGGTGCCACTAGGGAGTGAATCTGTGCAAATGCAACGGAAAAGCGTTACGGCCGAGTCGAGTGCCAATGATTCGTCATTAGATGAGATCATATCTATACAGGTTTATTGTTATTGGTCGCCGTTTGATTGTATGCGTATACGTAGTATGTCGAAATGTCACCGAAAGTCCTAGTAGAATTCTTGATTTGCTAAAAAAATGTCAGGATCGAAGAAATATTTTATCTCGCCTCCAGTAAATAATTAAAGTGAAAATAATAAAACAAATGTGTGCATTGCGAGTGTTACCACATTAGGGGGCGTGAGGTTTTTAGGGTGAGAGGGGGTTTGACAAAAAATCACGAAATATCACCTGGGGCAGGGAGGGTATAGTAAGATATCACGTGTATTTATTTTTTAACTGATTTTTTAAAAAATATTCAAACATTTTCAAAAACAATTCTAATAAACAAACTAACTAAAATACACGTGATGTTTGGTGGGGGAGGGGGGGTAATTTTGAATATCACCATGTATCACCAAGGGGGAGGGGGGACCAAAAATCCTTAAAAACTAGCTGACGTGATTAATGGGCGCCCCCTTACTAATAAACATTCAAATTTGTTAGAGATGTATTTATTTTTAACTGAGATGCAAAAAAGTTTTACTTCAATCGCGTGTGAACCTTACATGCACTCTTTTTTGAATTTATTTAAAATTTTTGAAATGCTAATGCCTAGATACTACAAACCACACTTCAATATAAAAAGATTTCAACTTTATTCTAAATTTTCTAAATTTTACATCATTCAGTAAGGCCAGTAAGACTCTGGATGGATCTCTGAATTAATAAAGTGATTTAAATATAATGTTTATGCATAAATTTAACCATATAAATAAATTTAAGTCTATTAAGAATTAACATTAGTGCAATCTTCAAGTTTTTTGTTGAACCGATAAGTGTGCATAATTATAATTTCAAATAAACTAGGAAGCGAATAAGTCAATGAGCGTATCATTGATGTATATATACATACATGTATAATATATATATATATATATATATATATATATTTATATTTATATATATACATGTATGTATATATGTATTTATCTATGTATTTATCTTTGTATCTATGTATCTATGTTGGTGTATACCGTTGCAAAAAAGTTGTTCAGCTAAACCGATGTAATTTATTCATTATTCTAACACATCTTTATGTAAATCGGTAAACATAAAACGTTTATAAACATTTAAAAAACTGTTGTAATTATATCGATATATCGATACGGATTATGGAATATTGATCTGTATAGGCAAACAACAACATAATTATGGTACGATAACGTATTCATAAATAGAAGAGGTCGCCAAGTGGTCGATAGATTAACTTGATAGGGTTGGGAATGTGAGGTCATATACATGTAATTATGAAATTTTAATGGTAATTTTAATACATAACAATTTAAAAAAAAGTGTTTTTGTCGTGATTTTATGTGCTCTATAATTGTTTCCTTTACTTACTGAAGGGTATTTTAGAAATGGAATAACAATGGTCTATTCTAGTAGAGGGGCGTCCTTTAATCACGTGATCGATTTTCAAGGACTTTTGGAGCCTCCTTTTCCTTTGGTGATACATGTTGATATTCAAAATTACCCCTCCCCCCTCGCCCATCAAACATCACGTGCATTTTTAGTTATGAGAAATCATTGTAAAATTTTTGAACTCTTTTTGGAAATTGTTTGGATTTAAATAAAAAAAATCAGGTAAAAAATAAAATACACTAGTCTATTAATCACGTGATTGATTTTATAAGGATTTTTGGAGCCCCCTTCCTTCTTGGTGAAACGTGGTGATATTCAAAATTACCCCCTCCCCCTTCCCCATCAAACATCACGTGTATTTTTAGTTTGAGAAAAAATTGTAAAATGTTTGATTTTTTTTGGAAATTGTTTGAATTAAAAAAAAAATCAGGTAGAAAATAAATACACTAGTAGGGGGACGCCCATTAATCACGTGATCGTTTTTAAGGGTTTTGGACCCCCCTTCCCCCTTGGTGATTCGTCGTGATATCGTAATTGTATAAAAATTCAGCACAATTTTCTTTATGAAGCACTTTAGTAAGTAATTTTCTTTAATTAATTTTAGTAAGTAAAATCGTTTTTAATATTATTATTATATATTGAATAAGAACCTTTTTAAAAAAATCCGATGAAAATATTTGTATTCCGGACAAATATTGCTTATAGTAAAATCCGTAACTCTTGATAGAATTCCAGGATTTCATATAATTTCACCTTATATTATATGTGAATCAGGTATTTGCCACCTTATATTATATGCCAGTCAGGAACTTGTCGCCTTAATAAGGATTTGTTACCTTAATTTATATCAATATCCGATACTTGTTACCTTATATTTTATGCCAATGCATGACTTTTGTCGTCTTATAATTATATTATTTGAAAACCAGGCACTTGTAATCTTATATTATATACCAATCAGGGACTTGTCACCTTATATTGTATATGAATCAGGGACCTGACACATTATATTACGTGCCAATTAGGAACTCTTTATTTTATCTTATTTACCAATCAGGGACTTGTCATCTTATATTATAAGCCTATTTGAAACTTTTCATCTTATATTATTCGCCAGTTCTTATTACAATCACTGATTTGTCACTAAGTTATAATGAAAGAAGATATACTTATTTATTATTTATTAAATATGTCAATAAAAACACTCTGCTACCCCCTCTATCAGGGGTAGCAACCATTCCGTGTAAAGCTTAATGCCCTGGAGGTTGTTACCTTCATGGCCAACATAAAAAAAGGAAATACGTCCGAACACAGGGACTTGTCATCTTATATTAAATGCCGATCAGGGGTTTGTCACCTTATATTTTTGAATGTTTGGACCACTCTCTTATTAGTATATTTATCAAAGACGAAATGTGAAACTGAGCCGATGAAAGTTTGTTAAGAATTTTTCCAAAAGCATATCATTTATATCATTCACAAATAATATAATAAATACGTAGTCGGAAGTTTATATAAATTTTATTTGAAATGGATGTTCGTTTAAGAAACTTTTCGGGATGTCCAATTTGTTACTACAACCTTCAATTTCAATGTTATTTCTCAATTTGCCTGTTATAACAATAGGTACTCTAAATGATTTTAACCTTATGTAACGTGGTTTAGATGATAAATATGAAAATCAGGCAACGTGCAATATATGCAGTACAATTATTTAATTTCTTGAAATAACTAAAAATTAACGTTAGGAAATTGCTTCCGCATAATAAGTTGTTAGCAACTGTAATCATAGGAAATGTTAACAATTTTGATATCTTTAGTGTTAGAACGAGTTTAA
>NW_020539724.1:21764003-21779608 GCF_003426905.1 Ctenocephalides felis | reverse complement strand
ACGATATACCTCCTATTCCATATAGGCTCACAGTTGCGATTATAAAGACACATATGTTTCACAACTTTATATAAGGTGAAGAGGAGACGATTATACAATAAAATGTCTATCCATTCATATTTTCAGCGTTTTTAATAATTGCGAAACTTGAAATTCTTCCACGTGTATCACATGGATTAATCCGATGGCTAGTGGCCATGCTCATAGAAATTCACTCTTAGAAATTTTAGCCATTCTTTAACATGAAAGAATGTAACGATCACAACAGTCAAATTTTTACAACATTCTTGGAATTTTTATTTAATCAAGTGCGTTTCAAATATTACATTCGAATACCTACATCAAAGAATTTAGACATTGCATCAGCAAATTTTTATAACTATAATAACTTATAATATTATTTACAAAAATCATGTAAAATGTGTAAAAATAGACAAGATTTTGTCAAGAATAGCGTAATTCTGGGTTGCTTATTAAAAGAACTTAGACTCTTTAATTTATATTTAGTATATAAAATGTAATTAATCTAATTATCCAATGATCTAGATAAGCTTAGCACAATACAGTTGAACTAAACTACCACAAAAAGAGCCAGCCAAGGTCAAGTATTTGTTACACAAAATATTTTCAGGTTTTCCTGAGTATTTATTTACTCAAATAACATTTAACACTCGGAAATGTACAAAAAACTCATACGGAAAAACAATTGAACATCGAACATGACAAACGAGCCCTCATAAACGCTCATGATTAGCGTTTATATGCAAAATCGTCTTCTTTCGGCATAGCCAGAGACTAAGTATTGTCCGACTCCGACAAATGCAGCTTGCTCGCGCCATCCATCGTCGTTCTGGCGCGAACAATAGGCGATAATCATGCACACGAGTCATCAAGTGGATGTCGTCCATAGACGACACTCGTAGCAAAAGGGTCAATAAAAGCGAGTGCTACCCAGTATATAAACGACAATACGACTAAATTGTTAGATTTGTATTGATCAACTAAAATTTGATTTGTTTTTCTTTTAATTCAAAATTTATCATCAGCCATCAGTTTATATCATACGGTATCATATCCAGGTGTCGTCATTTTTATATTACATCTGTTGCATGTCGCAACACCTGTCTACTGACTGCGCCTACCGGCGTTATTTTTATTCGAGCCCTTGTCCGCCACCGAGTTTCTTAAACACCTGGAGAATTGCCCACATACTGAATTCTTAATAATAAAACCAACACTGATAATAGATTTACAAATCGTAGAAATCTATGGTTTGATTTAGTTTTGTCAAGATCTTTGGTCTTGCAACCACAAAGCTTCAAGTTCAATATCCATCTTGGACAGTTTGATATCAAGCAGTAGTAGTTGGAAATTAGATCAAAATATGTTGCTTCATTGCATCATCAAATTCTTCATCACGACATCGCTTAGAACTAAATAGTTCTGATTGTTGATCAAAAATAATAAAAGAAATGTTTTTTTTTTTTTTTTTTTTAAACATTTTTTTATTGGCCTTCGCTTTACAGCATTTAAGCCACCTATATTATTCATATAATTTTTCTTCATATTCTATACAATTCTTACATATATATTTCTTATACATTCATCATATATATACTATCTCTTCTTATATTCTAATCTTCCATTCAATTTTCTTTCTTCAATTCCATTCAATTTTCATTCTTCTTCTTATTTCTCAATATGTTCTTCTCATCTTCTAAACTAAACTTCTTTTTTCCTTCTTACTTCTAATACAATTTTTTTTTTGTATTCTTAAATTAACAGTTTTTAATCTACTTTAATATTTTATATTTTTAATTCTGGTATTGCTGGAGATTCGAACCGAATTCCTCCAGCGTGTGAGTCGAGAACGCTGGAATATTTTAATTACTAATAAGCTGCAAATATATATTATCAAACTAAAAAGAAACTTGTGAAAATGTATATTATCATATATTACTGTTACTTAATTTTGTTTGTGTATGCAATTTTAAAATGCAACGTAAATTATAAGTAATATGGATCTAGTGCATTATTATTTTACATTTAGATCAATACTATAAATCACAAATAATTTACGAGTTATTTAATATAATCGTGTCAGGATTTTAATGGTCAATATTAAAACTATTTTAAAAACATTTCGAAGTAATTAATGTCGCTCTCTTTTTCAATGCATTTGTTTCTATAATAAGATATAATAAAATTGCAATAAAAAATATTCTCATATAAATTATTATTCATTTTATTGCGCACATGAGGGTTAATATGGACTTTAAGTATTGAGATTAAATAAGAACTATAACAATAAATGTACTATAAATTATTTTCGAATATAAATTTATATTTATAACTGGAGCAATAGTTAAATATATGTTCCATAAAAACTTTTGATTACATATATATTTTTAAACGCAATAAAATCGTGACATTGTTAATTTTTAATATCGAGTTTTGTTTCAAATGTGGACTCATTTGCTATGATCATTTATCAGATGAAGATAGGAAATCTTCCTATGATAAGCTCATTATTACAAGATCTTTTTTTTCAAATCTGTAGTTTTTATATTTTTTATAACTGAATGAATACAAAAGTATGAAACCTTGAGATAAGTAATCAAAATAAAGTATGTATATATGTGTACATATATATATATATATATATATATATATATATATATATATATCTTGAATATTGATTTTCAGCCAATCGTCGAAATAAAAGAATCAAATCAATAATAAATATTTATTTATATTACACGTTTCGACACGGATTGTGTGTCATCATTCAGCAATTTTTGTTATTCAGTATCTAAAAGATTTTTTTTACAAAGTTTAAAAATAAATTAAATTTTATATTTAAATATGCATTACAAGAGAATGAACTAACACATTTGCAATTCGAAAAATCCAAATCAGTTTAAGACAATGTTTTCCGAACATGTCATTAGTTTGAACCATACTTTCAATACCAAAAATCCTATTATTTTACATAAGGAAAAGAATGGTGACCTCAGAAAATTTGCTAATTCTATATTTATCTTTTTAAAACTCCCTTTGCGTTAATAAACGAAATTCTGCTCTTCTAGTACATAAATTTTGTTTATTAACGCAAAGGGGGTTTAAAAATATAAATATAGAATTAGAAAATTTTCTGAGGTCACCATTCTTTTCCTTATGTATAATAATAGGATTTTTGGATACTAATATTATGGTAAGTGTACACTTATCATAATATTATTATTTTATTAAAAAATAATTCTTCAAATCTTTGATTCTTGTGTTTCATAGTCTATTTGATTTTATGTTTTATTTTCTCAAATTGTGACCCCACTGTTTAACTATTCCTGAAAACCCTCTCCTGAAACTTTTAGAATATTTTAATCTATTTGGATGCATTTAAGCTCCTGGAAGCAATAAAATTCGAAAATGCCCGTATTAAGGACCACTTTGGTCAAAGATACATTTATGATAAAATGTTTTCGGACATTCGAAAAATGACTTTATTAAAATTGCAAATGTTTCGAATCTGACATTGACTCATCTTCAGTGCTTACAAAAAGTTCACAATAAAACAAATAAACCAAGACACATTTTTTGTTAAATATAAAATAAGTTTTAAAACTAAAAGAAGAGCGAGAAAAAAAATTAAAAATTTGAGAACATGCGTTTGAATTGCAAGTTTCATTTTGCTGTTTCAATAAATTTATTTTTAATCACTAACAATTGTTTTTATTGAATGGATTCTTGAAAACATCTTATCGTATATATTATACGAGTATATTTTTATGTGTGTTTACCTGTTGTATTTTTGGTGATTTATGTGACATATTTTCATGGCCTTTTGTTTTCAAAGTTTTCCTTTAAATTTACATGAAAGTATGTCAGATAATTTGATTTCTATACAATAAGCTACATTGCTGTACGAATTTATGTTTAAATCATTTTATACATATAATAATAATATATCAAGTATTAAATTATTTTTTGCATTTATTTATTAATTACAATGTAAATTATATCTGATTTATATTAGGATGATACCTTTCATTATAACGGCTTTTTTGAGACTACCCTGTGTAAGAACTTACATTATTGGAAAACATATAACACAAATAATACCGCGGCTTCCAACCTGTGGGGCGCGCCTTTGCGGAAAAGGTTGGAAACCACTGATCTAATATAAAGAAACTTTTCTGCATTTTCTGAAATTCTTCTCTCTAAAAATAGAATCGAATTTGTAGTGTTCAAAACACTACAGAAATTCTTAAACAATAGATTTAAAAATATGTTTAAAACAGCTTATTCAAAATGCATATAACATTGTATTTTTATAGTTTTATGAACTTTTTTAAGACCATGTAATACTTAGTAATACAAAGTAAGAACGAAGAGGTACAATATCACGATTTTCCATGACACCACCGTTTTGTATGAGTAATTATTTATTTAAGTATTTTACCTGTAAAATTTATGTATATATATATATATATATATATATACATATACATATATATTTATATATGTTTTGCCTTCATACACAAGGTTAATGCTTTAATAACTGCCGGATTATTCTTATGTTAATGTACTTATGATTTACACATAGTGTATTTATGAAATATATTTTTTATATACAGAATGTATATATATATATATATATATATATATATATATATATATATATATAGAAATTTATGAGACTATTGATTGCTATTTAAACGAATATACAAATCATCAATATATATATATATAAAGTCATAAATATATATATATATATATATATATATATATATATATATATAAAGTGAGGATTACCATTTACTTTACTATTGTCCATTAGTTTATAACACAATAATTCAATTATAGAGTTATTGACGGTACAGAATATTAATTGAATGTTCAGTAGATTTATCTATAATTTATATAATGAAGCAAATTCAATATAAATTCATTTTGAATAATTACTGATAAATGCTTATTACGTTTGTCAAAAAGTTGCATACTACAAATAATTTTAATTAATTTAAAAAAAATTGTTTTTTGGTTTATTGCATATATTGTTATTTACGTTACATAATTTGTTTTGAAGTATTAAATAAAACAGGAAGAGCATTTCTGACTTTTATTGGATTGCATAATTTTATTTTTATGCATTTGTCCTAATAATTTTATTTATATACATACACACAAATAAATTTATATTGCGAAAAACAAATCCAAACTTAGCATATTTTTGAAAAAGCTTTAAAAAAATTCCAAACCTAAAAAAAATCTGATTTTTGAGAACTTTGAAATTTTTGAGAGAATTTAACTTTTCATTTTCGATTTTTTGTGATTACTATAACCCAGGACTCCTTAAACTTTTGACGTGACCTTAGAATTTTCCTACGCGACCTCATTTAGGGTCGCGACCCATAGTTTGAAAAACCCTGCTATAACTTATGGGATGTTAATAAAAATTCAAATCTCACCTATCTTTTGATATTCTTCCAAGTATATAATGTTCGATTTTTTTAACGATGAAAATGTAATAAAAAAATTTTTTAATGGATGAAATAATATGATAAAAATGAATTATTCTGAAATTGAAACTTTGAATATACAAATGGTGGTTAATGAAAATAATTTAATATTTATGAGTTCAAAACACTATTTTTATATTTAGTTACAGGCGAAAATAAATATTCATCAAAATATTAGTGACAAAAATTAGATAAAAATAATGAAATTATGACGGATTTGTTTAGTTTTATAATAACTTAAAATTAATTAAACTTAATTGATTTTCACTAGTTATCTTTTTTACAATACTATACGTGTCTTAAGATCATTAATGGAAATTAAATTTGCACAAAGAGTTTATGGTTCATGCTATCTCCTCTAGCTAATCTAATTATTCAATTATATAATAATTATGATGGTGCATAATTATCTATCCAAATAAAGTTTTCATTATTTAAACTAATATTGGGATAAGATATCACCACGCTCCTAATAGAATGGAAATTAATTAAACCAATTAAACAGTTTTCTGTGCTTCATGTTGTCCTTTTCTATATTTATTCTTTTTCTTCCTTTCTCTATGTATTCTATTTCTTCTTCCTTTCTCTATTGACAGTATTACTTCTTTTTTCTCTATTTATTCTATTTCTCCGTCTTTTCTATATTTATTCTTTTTTCTTCTTTTCTCTATTTATTTTATATCTTCTTTTTTTCTCTATTTATTCTATTACTTCTTTTTACTATTTACTCTTTGAAATATGCTATTGCTATTTTTATTGATCATTATTAAACACTGTAATTGACATTCCAATATATTTAAGTTATTAATTTGGGGAGTGTATGGCTTTGTAGCCACAAGGATTGGAGTTCAAACCCATATAACGGTGCTATCTTATACCAAGTATTGTGAAATCCTTTTTTACTTGAAAACACATACCTAAAATATGTATCCAAGATAAAATTTCTGGGCATTGATGTAAAAATCATACATGATAGATATAGATATAGATAATTTAACGACAGTCATTGCGTTGCCTTATAAATCTCATTTGCAAAAGAATATTATAAGCATCACATAAACTTGCAATAACTATCATAACAGATTATAGATTGCTGATTGAAAAAAAATCAGTAGTTTTGCTTGCATCTCAATTTTTTAAATTAATCTATACTTTAAACTTCAATTGAAATTGTAGGAAAAAGGACGTCCTTCATTCGAAGAATTCCTTTCTTCTACTTGATGATAATTATTCCTCGTCTCCCCCATCCAACTTTATGTATATTTTTAATATCAAGAAAAATCAAAATTTTTGTAAATTTTTTGAAAAATTCTGAATTTTTTTGTGGATAAAACTTAGTAATTCTAATTTCGAAGCAAATACAAGATGTTAGTGCAAGAGTTGATTATACATTTTCTTTAATTATTTTCTGTCTTTTAGTTTTACAAACGTTACGTAAGGGTCAGCTGATGCTCTTCGAGCCGGTCGTAATGATGTCGACATCATTTTTCTTTCTATAAATAAATAAAAAACAAACTATTTTATATCGTTGTTGTAAATATTTTTGTCTTTCTGCTCTTCTAATATGTGTCACGCTGAAACAGCAAAATACAACTCATAATACAAATACGCAATTTCTTGCGGTATGTTGCTTTTTTACGATTTCGCAATTCAAGAATAAAATACTGTTTAAATATCTATCTACGCATTATTTTAATAAAGTTTCTTTTCGTTGAAAAATACCATGATGCGATTCACGTTATGTATAATGACTCACATTTTATTGTTTACTTCTAAACATAATTTTTTCCCATATCATTCACAGTTTACCTATTTTAAATTAGCATATAGTAAAAAATAAATATAATTTTTTGATTTTGGAAAAATTAAAAAGTTAATGAAACTTCTTTATATTTAAAATTTATGATGGTTTAGGTTCAATTTTTTTTTGTTAAAGTAGTTTTTCACAGTTTTGTCATATGACTATTTTTGTCTTGAACATAGTACTATGAAATATAGTTTCACTGTGTTTTACTTTTTAAAACTTTGTATTTTCATGTAGACTTTTTTTTATATATCTTTTTAACATTATAATTTTGCTAAACATTCAATGCAAAGTTAAAATATTAATTAAAGAAAGAATGCTAATGATTTAATTTTAATGTGTTTTTACAATATGATGCAAAATCTCACCAAGGAGTAAGTTTTGCAGTTTGTTAGCCTTATTTTTCTCTATTTATTCTATTTTTTCTTTTTTCTTTATTTACTCTATTTCTTCTTCTTTCTTTATTTACTCTATTTCTTCTTCTTTTCTCTATTAATTCTATTCCTTTATTTCCTCTATTCATTCTATTTTTTCTTCTTTCCTTTATGTATTCTGTTTTTTCTTATTTTCTCTATTAATTATATTCCTTTATTTCCTCTATTCTTTCTATTTTTGCTTCTTTTTTTTATTTCATTTCTTATTATTTTCTCTATTCTATTTTTTCTTATTTTCTCTATTTATTCTATTCCTTCGTTTCTCTCTATTTCTTCTTTTCTCTCTATTCCTTGATTTCTCTATTTATTCTGTTTATCCTTCCTTTCTCTATTGACTATATTTCTTCTTTCTTTCTCTATTGATTCTATTTCTTCTTCTTTTCACTATTTATTCTATTTCTTCTTCTTTTCTCTATTTACTATTTCTTCTTCTTTTCTCTATTTACTCTTTCTTCTTTTTTTCTCTATTTACTCTTTAAATTATGCTATTGCTATTTTTATTTGCCATTATTAAACACGTATTCAAAATCATATTAAAGATCTATAAATGACATTTCAACTTGCAACTGGATAATCCTTTTTTTGGTTATATCAAAAATAGTCATCTCAATTTTCTCGTTATTAGACTCTATTTTTAGCCTTGTACCAATCATAAAATAGAGCAATTTAATCTAATATATTTATAATTTGATGTAATAGTGTATTCTTTTCATGTAACCTATTATATATAAATATGATATCACTATCAATTGTATTATCATGACTTTGAAGGATTTTTATTAATATGCTAAAGATCTCAGTAAATTGATTGCAACATTACTTTTAATCGATTTCATGGTTTTCTATGAGTATTTACTTGATAAAGCATCGTATATATACACACACACACATATATATATATATATATATATATATATATTTCTTATACATGAGTAGTTCCATATTTTTTCATGCGGCTAAAAAGAGTTACAGTCCTTGAAGATTACACGAACCTCTTTAGAAAGAAATCTCAAACTGTGTTATTTTGCCAATATCTAAACGTTCACAACAAATTTATATCAAGGAAATGCAATGTTCATGTTAATTAGATGATTAGACAAATCTTATCAAGTTTTTTTGATAATAAAATAATTAAAAACAACGTGCTAATTATTGAAATTAGTTAGAGAGTGTAAACAGTCAACACAAGCGTATTGTTGTGAAGGATAATTTAATCTTGTAGATAATTTTTATGGAGATGATAATTTTTTGTTATTGTTGTAATATATTGCAAAGAATATATTAATAATATATTATAAAGAATAGTTGTTTATGATGCTTTGCCCATACATTTAAATTTTAATAATTACATTTTTTTTAAATTACAAATAAATTTCATACTTGTAATTTTTTCTCATATTATATATAATATTATTACACATAGATACCAAGAATTAGTAACAATAATAGTCAGATAAATTTTTATCATTATTACCAGGCTTATTATTCGAGGTTATTTTTTATATATTTTTACAGTATTTTTTATTATATTAATTTTTTTTAAAGTGCTTAATAAAACATTTGGTAGTGATTCAAGTAACCTCCAAATTTTCTCATTTTATTACAATGTATGGACCTTATTACAACAAATTAAGCATATGAATCTTAAAAAGTATAAATAAAATAAAAAGTATAAATAAAATAAAAAGTAAAAATAAATTTTATTTTATCTCTGTACAACGTTATTACACATAATCAATTATTGTTGGTAGTAGTAATATTCAGATAAATTTGGATAAATATTTTTTACCATGAGTTTAATTATATTTTTGTTTAATTTATTATTTTATATTAAAATACATACATATACAATACATATAGTAATACATTGTGGTTCGAATAATATCTAAATAAGTATAATTTTAACAAAATTGTATAAGTAAGTTCTTAATATACTGATCTTTTGAGATAAGGGAGATAACAATTAATTTTATAAAATAATATTTAGTTTTTTCATTTAATTTTTATATGTTTATTTTTTACATTCTATACTATCTTTTTATCATATACAATATATCTCTCTATCTGTATTCTATTATATAAAATTTTTCTTTACAACTAAATTCTTCATTCTTCTCACTCTTTTAATTTTGCTGTTATCTTCTGCCTTTTAATTCTATCTTGTAACTCTTATCTTCGTTTATTTCTTCTTCTTTCTTATTTTTATCTTCGCGTGTTCTAATATTTTTTTCTTCTTACTCCTAAATCAACTCAACTATTCGAATGTTGTCCTTCTCTCTCTTCTAATTGTGCTGTTATCTTCTAGCTTCTAACTTCTATCTTCCTTCATTATTTCTTCTTCCTTCTTCTTTTTATCTTCGCGGGTTCTAATCTTCTTTTCTTCTTACTCTTAATTCAACTCAACTATTCGAATGTTGTAATTTTAATTTAACAATACAAATTTTGTGTCGATGCTAGGACTTGAACCCCAGTCGTGCGTGCCATTGACTGAGCTACGCCGGGCATAATATGTAGTTTCTTATTTTATATATTAATTAAATTATATTAAAATGCTTTTAAATACTTAATAAAACAGTAATTATATTTACTGGTAAATAAAGAGAGCAATTTAAGTCTATCCTACTTTGCCTTTATTCTCTAGTATTATTCTTATTAATTTTATAAATAAATCAATATATATATATATATATATATATATATATATATATATATATACGTCTTACTTTTTATACTCGTACCGGCATTTTCGCTTTATTTTTAGCATCTTTGATATGATAGATATTAGATAATTGTTTAAGAAGGTCAATATTGCGTAACCCATTCAGAACGAAACCAACACGGTATATATATATATATATATATATATATATATATATATACACGGATATATGCATTGTATTATACTTATTTTTTATCATCTTTTAATATATACTCTCCCGAGTTTTAAATAAATGTAAACTGTAAAATGCTGAATATATTGATATACCTTTTGATAAATGCTTGCAGTGCAGTCAGGCGTTTTAGATATAAAATCTACCTTAGAAATGAACAAATGTCAAAAAAAAACAATGTTATCATAGCTGCATCTTTAAGATGTGGCATAACAACATATGAGTGAAGTTGCATCTTTTGTCTAAAACGCCTGATCTTACAAGACTGCAGGTGGCTTCTTGCGAAAAAACAATCTGCTACTTATTTCTTAAGAATTTCGCAATGAAATAAGTCTTTTTGAATAAACAAATTTCTTAAAATTGGACTACTTTCTCAAGAAAAACTGTATTATTGTATAACACTAAATATCTTATTGATTCTTGGTATTATTCTATGCGTAAAGTATAATTTCTACGTAATCCAAGTAATTTGACATATTTTTGACCACGTCATATAAACGAGTATGTGTAAATCCTCTCCTGCGTCAGTTTGTTTCGCAATTTCATGAATAGACAACAACTGTCGATACTATATAGTAATAAATAGGAAATATATTTATTGTTTTTTCCATATTACTTTGAAGAGAGAGTGTTCAGAAAAATGTATTGTTTTAGTAGCGATTATTTTCCAGTTTTCTGGAATATTCTTGGTAAGTTTGATTTATCGCATTATTTTTTTTATCTTTAAAAAATATTGTTTATCTTTTAAATTTAAATATTTAGTGTTTTGTATCAAAATTGATATTTTCGGTCGTGATTAATTGTTTATTTAAAAAAAGTGACTAAATATTTATCAGCATTATTTATATACTTTTTTAATTGACCTCGCTTAGTTAGAGCATTTACTACTACTAATATATACTAATAATTTATACTATCTTTATAAATTAGAATTTATGCTATCTTCATTATATCATATGCTATCCTATACTATCCAATTTCTTTTGTAACTGACTTCTTCATTCTTCTGTTTTCTTCTAACCTTACTTCTTCTTCTAACTTCTATTCTATCTCAAATCAGCAATCATAATTCTCCTTAACTCAAAGCATTAGCCACTTCCTCACTCTTCTTTCTTTTATAATCTTCTTTTCTCTTCTAACTTCTTAACTCTATTCAACTCCTATCTTCCCATACTTCTTCATTATTCTTTTTATCTTCGCATATTCTAATCTTTTCCTATTCTTACTCATAATTCAACTCAACTGCTCGAATTCTGTAATTTTAATTTTAACGACACAGATTTAATTTCAAAGCTAGGACTCGAACCGAGTACCCTTGGTAAGTCGGTCACTACTAAATATTTGTATATTATATTTTGTTTTAACATATTTCAAAATAATTAGTCATCAGATCAATATCTAGTAACAAAATATGAAATGAAAATATAATATACATATATTTAAACGGTCTTATAATAAGACTTTTATTTTAATGATTATAAGAATTTAGTTGCATCACAATGAAAGGTTTAAAATTTGAATTTTCATATTATTTATGCTGTTTTTCATCGTTTATTTGAATCCATGTGTTTCGATTAAAGCCCAATCAGTGGAAAAATACTAAAATTAAGTACATCAACAATAATGTGGAAAATGTAAAATAATCATAATTACAGTATCCTATTGTAACACCATTAATGCATGAAATTACAACGAGATACTATCTATATTTGTCATAGTATTTTGTTCAGATTTCAGATATTTTTATATGAAAATATAAAGCTTCAATTGGGAAAAGCTTTATTTTTTGGAACTTAGAAATTAAGCCAAAAAAGTAAGAAACAATAAGTTTTTTTTAGATGTTTAATTAGGCGCTTCGGAACGTTCCATCATCAGGTTTTTGTGTTAGAAACTCATGTTTTATAATTTAATTGATGGTTAGTTTCATAATTATAGAAATTTTGTGATTATTAAAGAAAACTTATAAAGGGTTGTACATTTTTAGAAATGGATACTTACATTTTTATAAAATAATAGAATTGAGAAACAAGGATTATGTACCTGTATTTAAGACCTATAAACACATATGTATCGAATTTATATTTAAAAATAAACGAATTAATTTGAAAATTTGAATAAACTTTACCTGATGGTAGAACGTATCCAGATCCAAAACTTTGTAATTAAACATTACAAAAACTTATTGTTTTTTAATTAATTATTCGGAAAAGAAACATAATATATTGTTTCATGATATTTATCGCAATACTCTTTCGAAACGGTTTGACCGATTTTTAATTAATTTTTTAAATCGCGATCAGTATGAGTAAGAATCGGCCAACATCTATTTTTCATACCTTGAAGTAGTAAGGGCCACATTTGACGTTATTTAGTTTTTGGACATTTTTCTTTATTTCAATTTTTTATAATTCGTATTTAAAAAAAAACACTTATAGCCTAAATTTCCACCCTCTTACCACAAACCTCTTTTTCGTAATAGTCATTTTTGTGAATGAAATCAGTTTCAGATTATGTTAACACTTGCAATGACTTCCCATATGCCCCATGAACACTTATAAGTAGCATTCTCTGCATTGGGTAAGCCAACCAACCATATTGGGGTCATCCATTAAACACGTGATCGATTTTTTAAGGATTTTTGGACCCCCTTTTTCCCTTGGTGAAACGTGGTGATATTCAAAATTATTCCCTCCTCCCCTACCAAACATAAGTGTATTTTTAGTTACAAAAAAAAAATGTGAAGTGTGAAAATGTTGGGGTTTAAAAAAAAATTACTAAAAAAAAATACACGTGATATCTCATAATACCCCTCTCTTCTCCATGTGATATTTTGTGATTTTTTGTCAACGCCCCACCCTCCCCTAAAAACTCACGTGATTAATGGACGCCCCCTTATTGGTTTCGCAAAGATTCGCATACCAATTTTCTTCTTTTAGGTAATATATTTTGAAATAATCACTTACTCAGTCAACATTACCGATTTTTTATTAATTTATAAATACATGTGTGTAAATGTGTTCATCATTTTAGTTACCCCTTTTACTTATACACCACATATTTCCAACTTCACAATCAGTTAGTTTTGTATATTATAATTTTACTGAATTTTATTTTGAAATATTTTTTATGGCTAAACGCTTTCCGGGTCAGCTAGTATATATATATATATATATATATATATATATATATATATATATATATATAATATGTATGTATGTATGTATGTATTACCCCACCTACATATGTTTCGTACAAGCACATCTCGCTGGTACGTGCAAGAGTCGACTAGTTAGAAATTAGAAATTGACTTCAGCTTTCTTCTTGCGAAAGGTCATTGTGTCACGACAAAAAACTTAATACTTGGAAAATTACTGCATTGCGTGTTTATATAAACATATTGGACATATACGAAACATTCAACAACTTGCCAATACTTGATTAGATTGACTTGGAAAGATTTCTTAATAGTAACAGATTAAATTTGTAGTACTTTGCCAATGTATCTTACTTTGTCTTCAGTATGCTATTTTGGAGTATAATTTTCTTCATGGTGCGATGTTAGTATTGATAACTTAATATTTCGAAAAAACTGCATTGCGTGTTTATATGAACATATTGGACATATATGAAACATTCAACAACTTGCCAATACTTGATTAGATTGTCTTAGAAAGATTATCTTAATAATAACAGATTAAATTTTTAGTACTTTGCTAAAGCATCTGCTTTGTCTTCAGTATGCTATTTGGAGTACTTTTTTTTATGATCCTTGTTAGTATTGATAGCTTAATATTTCGAAATTATTGCATTGCGTGTTTATATGAACATATTGGACATATATAAAACATTTGTTACTTGCCAATACTTGATAAAATTCACTTAGAAAGATTTCTCAATTTTAATAACAGATTAAATCTAGTACTTTGCCAATGCATCTACTTTGTGTTCAGTATGCTACTTTGAAGTATAATTTTCTGGTGCTTTGTTAGTATTGATAATTTTTTTAATTGTTTCATTGACTGATAAAAAAATTAAAGGTTGATGAATTAACTTCTTAAATCTTACCTTAAACAAATTATTATGGTATCTTACGTACCATAATAATTTGTTTCCTAGATATATTACATTTTGGGTTCGATTTTTTAATGTATTATTCTGCAATGATGAGTTATTAACGAGAGTTGATGAATTGAAGAAGTTGCACGAAAAATCAGCACATACCAATTTTCTTCTTTTACAAAACATATTTTGAAATAATCACTTACTGAGTGAACATTACGAATCTTTTATTAATTTATAAATATATGTATTTAAATATGTTTTCTGTATATATAATATGAATTTGATTTGTGTGCGTGAATATAATATTTTTTGCGCCAATGATGTTGTAAATTCTCGTTTGGCAATGCAAATGAAATACATACTTTTATCATTATCTTTCTTTAATTTGTCAATAATTAGTCAAGACGTCTCACACAATTTGTCATTGTTTTAAATAGTCTCAAAATAAACAGGTTTATGTGTCATACCGTTTGTTTGATCAGTTACTATTTTACAAGCACACGCGCCATATATTTGAAAAAATAATAAAAAATGTAAAGTTTTTGAAATAATTATTGGTAAATACAATTATTATTTTTTTATAAATATTTATTGGCCTTTCTAACATTTATGCTGTCTTTTATATCATATCGATTTTTTCTTCTTTTCCTTCTAAATCCTATCTTCTTTCTATTTCTTTATTTTTCTTTTTCTTCTAAATTCTATCTTCTTTCTAAATTCTATCTTCTCGTATTCTAATCTTGCCTATTCTTCTTGCTTCTAATTTTACTCAATTTTAACTCAATAATTCAAATTGTATTTTAATTTTAACTTAACAATTTTAAATTCAATGACAGTGCCACGACTCGAACCGCGTATCTCTGGCGTATGAATCGGGCATGTTACTGACTGA
>NW_020539724.1:21746763-21763003 GCF_003426905.1 Ctenocephalides felis | reverse complement strand
AATTAATCTATACTTTAAACTTCAATTGAAATTGTAGGAAAAAGGACGTCCTTCATTCGAAGAATTCCTTTCTTCTACTTGATGATAATTATTCCTCGTCTCCCCCATCCAACTTTATGTATATTTTTAATATCAAGAAAAATCAAAATTTTTGTAAATTTTTTGAAAAATTCTGATTTTTTTGTGGATAAAACTTAGTAATTCTAATTTCGAAGCAAATACAGATGTTAGTGCAAGAGAGTTGATTAACATTTTCTTTAATTATTTTCTGTCTTTTAGTTTTACAAACGTTACGTAGGGTCAGCTGATGCTCTTCGAGCCGGTCGTAATGATGTCGACATCATTTTTCTTTCTATAAATAAATAAAAAACAAACTATTTTATATCGTAAATATTTTTGTCTTTCTGCTCTTCTAATATGTGTCACGCTGAAACAGCAAAATACAACTCATAACAAATACGCAATTTCTTGCGGTATGTTGCTTTTTTACGATTTCGCAATTCAAGAATAAAATACTGTTTAAATATCTATCTACGCATTATTTTAATAAAGTTTCTTTTCGTTGAAAAATACCATGATGCGATTCACGTTATGTATAATGACTCACATTTTATTGTTTACTTCTAAACATAATTTTTTCCCATATCATTCACAGTTTACCTATTTTAAATTAGCATATAGTAAAAATAAATATAATTTTTTGATTTTGGAAAAATTAAAAAGTTAATGAAACTTTCTTTATATTTAAATTTATGATGGTTTAGGTTCAATTTTTTTTTTTAAAGTAGTTTTTTCACAGTTTTGTCATATGACTATTTTTGTCTTGAACATAGTACTATGAAATATAGTTTCACTGTGTTTTACTTTTTAAAACTTTGTATTTTCATGTAGACTTTTTTTATATATCTTTTTAACATTATAATTTGCTAAACATTCAATGCAAAGTTAAATATTAATTAAAGAAAGAATGTACTAATGATTTAATTTTAATGTGTTTTTACAATATGATGCAAAATCTCACCAAGGAGTAAGTTTTGCAGTTTGTTAGCCTTATTTTTCTCTATTTATTCTATTTTTTTTTCTTTTTCTTTATTTACTCTATTTCTCTTCTTTCTTTATTTACTCTATTTCTTCTTCTTTTCTCTATTAATTCTATTCCTTTATTTCCTCTATTCATTCTATTTTCTTCTTTCCTTTATGTATTCTGTTTTTTCTTATTTCTCTATTAATTATATTCCTTTATTTCCTCTATTCTTTCTATTTTGCTTCTTTTTTTTATTTCATTTCTTATTATTTTCTCTATTCTATTTTTTCTTATTTTCTCTATTTATTCTATTCCTTCGTTTCTCTCTCTATTTCTTCTTTCTCTCTCTATTCCTTGATTTCTCTATTTATTCTGTTTATCCTTCCTTTCTCTATTGACTATATTTTCTTCTTTCTTTCTTATTGATTCTATTTCTTCTTCTTTTCACTATTTATTCTATTTCTTCTTCTTTTCTCTATTTATTCTATTTCTTCTTCTTTTCTCTATTTACTCTTTCTTCTTTTTTTCTCTATTTACTCTTTAATTATGCTATTGCTATTTTTATTTGCCATTATTAAACACGTATTCAAAATCATATTAAAGATCTATAAATGACATTTCAACTTGCAACTGGATAATCCTTTTTTTTGGTTATATCAAAAATAGTTACCTCAATTTTCTCGTTATTAGACTCTATTTTTAACCTTGTACCAATCATTAAATAGAGCAATTTAATCTAATATATTTATAATTTGATGTAATAGTGTATTCTTTTCATGTAACCTATTATATATAATATGATATCACTATCAATTGTATTATCATGACTTTGAAGGATTTTTATTAATATGCTAAAGATCTCAGTAAATTGATTGCAACATTACTTTTAATCGATTTCATGGTTTTCTATGAGTATTTACTTGATAAAGCATCGTATATATACACACACACACATATATATATATATATTATATATATATTTCTTATACATGAGTAGTTCCATATTTTTTCATGCGGCTAAAAAGAGTTACAGTCCTTGAAGATTACACGAACCTCTTTAGAAAGAAATCTCAAACTGTGTTATTTTGCCAATATCTAAACGTTCACAACAAATTTATATCAAGGAAATGCAATGTTCATGTTAATTAGATGATTAGACAAATCTTATCAAGTTTTTTTGATAATAAAATAATTAAAAACAACGTGCTAATTATTGAAATTAGTTAGAGAGTGTAAACAGTCAACACAAGCGTATTGTTGTGAAGGATAATTTAATCTTAGAGATAATTTTTATGGAGATGATAATTTTTTGTTATTGTTGTAATATATTGCAAAGAATATATTAATAATATATTATAAAGAATAGTTGTTTATGATGCTTTGCCCATACATTTAAATTTTAATAATTACATTTTTTTTAAATTACAAATAAATTTCATACTTGTAATTTTTTCTCATATTATATATAATATTATTACACATAGATACCAAGAATTAGTAACAATAATAGTCAGATAAATTTTTATCATTATTACCAGGCTTATTATTCGAGGTTATTTTTTATATATTTTTACAGTATTTTTTATTATATTAATTTTTTTTAAAGTGCTTAATAAAACATTTGGTAGTGATTCAAGTAACCTCCAAATTTTCTCATTTTATTACAATGTATGGACCTTATTACAACAAATTAAGCATATGAATCTTAAAAAGTATAAATAAAATAAAAAGTATAAATAAAATAAAAAGTAAAAATAAATTTTATTTTATCTCTGTACAACGTTATTACACATAATCAATTATTGTTGGTAGTAGTAATATTCAGATAAATTTGGATAAAAAAAATTACCAGGAGGTTATTTATGATATTTTCGTTTAATTTATTATTTTATATTAAAATACATACATATACAATACATACAATAATACATTGTGGTTCGAATAATATCTAAATAAGTATAATTTTAACAAAATTGTATAAGTAAGTTCTTAATATACTGATCTTTTGAGATAAGGGAGATAACAATTAATTTTATAAAATAATATTTAGTTTTTTCATTTAATTTTTATATGTTTATTTTTTACATTCTATACTATCTTTTTGTCATATACAATATATCTCTCTATCTGTATTCTATTATATAAAATTTTTCTTTACAACTAAATTCTTCATTCTTCTCACTCTTTTAATTTTGCTGTTATCTTCTGCCTTTTAATTCTATCTTGTAACTCTTATCTTCGTTTATTTCTTCTTCTTTCTTATTTTTATCTTCGCGTGTTCTAATATTTTTTTCTTCTTACTCCTAAATCAACTCAACTATTCGAATGTTGTCCTTCTCTCTCTTCTAATTGTGCTGTTATCTTCTAGCTTCTAACTTCTATCTTCCTTCATTATTTCTTCTTCCTTCTTCTTTTTATCTTCGCGGGTTCTAATCTTCTTTTCTTCTTACTCTTAATTCAACTCAACTATTCGAATGTTGTAATTTTAATTTAACAATACAAATTTTGTGTCGATGCTAGGACTTGAACCCCAGTCGTGCGTGCCATTGACTGAGCTACGCCGGGCATAATATGTAGTTTCTTATTTTATATATTAATTAAATTATATTAAAATGCTTTTAAATACTTAATAAAACAGTAATTATATTTACTGGTAAATAAAGAGAGCAATTTAAGTCTATCCTACTTTGCCTTTATTCTCTAGTATTATTCTTATTAATTTTATAAATAAATCAATATATACATATATATATATATATATATATATATATATACGTCTTACTTTTTATACTCGTACCGGCATTTTCGCTTTATTTTTAGCATCTTTGATATGATAGATATTAGATAATTGTTTAAGAAGGTCAATATTGCGTAACCCATTCAGAACGAAACCAACACGGTATATATATATATATATATATATATATATATATATACACGGATATATGCATTGTATTATACTTATTTTTTATCATCTTTTATTATATACTCTCCCGAGTTTTAAATAAATGTAAACTGTAAAATGCTGAATATATTGATATACCTTTTGATAAATGCTTGCAGTGCAGTCAGGCGTTTTAGATAGAAAATCTACCTTAAAAACGAACAAATGTCAAAAAAACAATGTTATCATAGCTGCATCTTTAAGATGTGGCATAACAACATATGAGTGAAGTTGCATTTTTTGTCTAAAACGCCTGATCTTACAAGACTGCAGGTGGCTTCTTGCGAAAAAACAATAGTATTAATACTGCTACTTATTTCTTAAGAATTTCGCAATGAAATAAGTCTTTTTGAATAAACAAATTTCTTAAAATTGGACTACTTTCTCAAGAAAAACTGTATTATTGCATAACACTAAATATCTTATTGATTCTTGGTATTATTCTATGCGTAAAGTATAATTTCTACGTAATCCAAGTAATTTGACATATTTTTGACCACGTCATATAAACGAGTATGTGTAAATCCTCTCCTGCGTCAGTTTGTTTCGCAATTTCATGAATAGACAACAACTGTCGATACTATATAGTAATAAATAGGAAATATATTCATTGTTTTTTCCATATATTGTAAATTACTTTAAAGAGAGAGTGTTCAGAAAAATGTATTGTTTTAGTAGCGATTATTTTCCAGTCTTCTGGAATATACTTGGTAAGTTAGTTTGATCTATCGCATTATTTTTTTATCTTTATAAAATATTGTTTATCTTTTAAATTTAAATATTTAGTTTTTTTTATCAAAATTGATATTTTCGGTCGTGATTAATTGTTTATTTTAAAAAAGTCAGTTTTGTGTGACGATCTGCCAAGCCGTTTCTTTGCAATTTGAAAAAAAGTGTTAAACTTTTTGTCCACATTTAAGCTCATCCTACCGAACCGATTTTAAAAAATCAAAAACTGTTCGAAAGATATTAGTTTGGAATGGTACTGATTAGTTTTAGGTGAAAATCTACCGAGCCGTTTTCTTGTAATTAACCGTTGAAAAAAAAATTTAAGCCGATTTTTATGGATTTTTTTTTAGCGATATATACCATGATCTTATAGAACTTACTGAAATATTACGGCCTTACGACAAATAGTTTGATTTTAAAAATTCATCAAAATTTGAGAAAATGAGTAGTTCTTTTGACATTTGTTAAAATTAAAATTAGACTATTTACTTGGTATAATGACAGAGTACTTGGTCTTGAACATAATAAACCATCCTGGAAACTGGTTCAATTATAAAAATTATTGATTTTTGAAAATTTGCTTTTAGAAAATACTCCGAGTCAAAGTGTTCGTTCGTTTTCAATTATGTGTAATAAATCCACTCGAATACTTTTAATCACTCATAAATTAATTTATTTTTTATTGATTAAGATTATTTAAACATATCGGGAAGTTCATGTAACTTGCCTCAAGGCTAAATACCAAACCAACTAGTTTTAAATTAGTTTATTTGAAACACATGGAGTGTTTCGATTAAAGCCCAATCAGTGGAAAAGTACTAAAATTAAGTACATCAACAATAATGTGGAAAATGTAAAATAATCATAATTACAGTATCATATTGTAACACCATTAATGCATGAAATTACAATGAGATACTATCTAACTATATTTGGTTTTAGTATTTTGCACAGTAGATATTTTTATATGAAAATATAAGGCTTCAATTGGGGAAAGCCTCATATTTTTAGAACTTAGAAATTAACCCAAAAATGTAAGAAATATTAAGTTTTTGTTAGAAGCTTAATTAAGCGTTTCAGAACGTTCCATCATCAGGTATTTCTATCAAAAACACATGTTCTATAATTTGGTTGATGTTTATTTTTGTGAAAGTTGAAAAAAAAACTTATAAAGGAATTGTTATACATTTAAAAAAATTGATACTCATTCTTTTATGAAATTTTAGAAATTGAGAAATACGGATTATGTACATGTATTTTAGATCTATGAACACATATTCTGTGTCATCAAACATCTTTTCAATCAACACAAAAAGATACCAATACCAATGGGTAAACTCTATTTTAGTCATAACATAACATATTGTCATTCATAATTACTAAATGTTTTTTGTATGTAATAAAACAGATTGTAAATGAATCTTGAGAAATAAAAAAAATATTCTATGTCAAAAGCATATTTAAAAAAAAAAATTGAACATTTGAATACACCTTACCTGAGTTAATTAACCTGATTTTTATGAAATTTTATAATCGCGATAAGTATGCGTAAGAATAGGCCAACATCTATTTGGTTGGCCACATTTGAGGTTTTTCTTAATTTTTCTTACTTTTCTTAATTTTTAGACATAAAATCAGTTTTGGGTTACGTTGGCACTTGTAATGACTACCAAACAATATGTCCCATGAACACTTTTATGTAGCATTGGGTAAACCAACCATCCATATTGGGGGGCGTCCATTAATCACGTGATTGATTTTTTAAGGATTTTTGGACCCGCCTTCTCCCTTGGTGATACAATACCTTTTCCTCCCTCATGTGATATTTTGTGATTTTTTGTCAACCCCCCACCCGTCTCCTAAAAACCTCACGTGATAAATGGACGCTTCCTTATTGGTGTTACCTGCCCCTTTTACTTATATACCACATATTTCCACCTTTGCAATCAGTTAGTTATTTTTTATACCTACTATAATTGTTCTTGAAATATTTTTTATGGCTAACCAACGTTTTCCGGGTCAGCTAGTATATATATATGTATATAAATACATATATGTATGTATATATATATATATATATATGTATGTATGTATGTATTACCCCACCTACATATGTTTCGTACAAGCACATCTCGCTGGTACGTGCAAGAGTCGACTAGTTAGAAATTAGAAATTGACTTCAGCTTTCTTCTTGCGAAAGGTCATTGTGTCACGACAAAAAACTTAATACTTGGAAAATTACTGCATTGCGTGTTTATATAAACATATTGGACATATATGAAACATTCAACAACTTGCCAATACTTGATTAGATTGACTCAGAAAGATTTCTTAATAATAACAGATTAAATTTTTAGTACTTTGCCAATGCTTCTACTTTGTCTTCAGTATGCTATTTTAGAGTATAATTTTCTTCATGGTGCCATGTTAGTATTGATAACTTAATATTTCGAAAATTACTGCATTGCGTGTTTATATGAACATATTGAACATATATGAAACATTCAACAACTTGCCAATACTTGATTAGATTGTCTTAGAAAGATTATCTTAATAATAACAGATTAAATTTTTAGTACTTTGCTAAAGCATCTGCTTTGTCTTCAGTATGCTATTTTGGAGTACTTTTTTTTTATGATCCTTGTTAGTATTGATAGCTTAATATTTCGAAAATTATTGCATTGCGTGTTTATATGAACATATTGGACATATATAAAACATTTGTTACTTGCCAATACTTGATAAAATTCGCTTAGAAAGATTTCTCAATTTTAATAACAGATTAAATCTAGTACTTTGCCAATGCATCTACTTTGTCTTCAGTATGCTACTTTGAAGTATAATTTTCTGGTGCTTTGTTAGTATTGATAATTTTTTTAATTGTTTCATTGACTGATAAAAAAATTAAAGGTTGATGAATTAACTTCTTAAATCTTGGTACCATAATAATTTGTTTCCTAGATATATTACATTTTGGGTTCGATTTTTTAATGTATTATTCTGCAATGATGAGTTATTAACGAGAGTTGATGAATTGAAGAAGTTGCACGAAAAATCAGCACATACCAATTTTCTTCTTTTACAAAACATATTTTGAAATAATCACTTACTGAGTGAACATTACGAATCTTTTATTAATTTATAAATATATGTATTTAAATATGTTTTCTGTATATATAATATGAATTTGATTTGTGTGCGTGAATATAATATTTTTTGCGCCAATGATGTTGTAAATTCTCGTTTGGCAATGCAAATGAAATACATACTTTTATCATTATCTTTCTTTAATTTGTCAATAATTAGTCAAGACGTCTCACACAATTTGTCATTGTTTTAAATAGTCTCAAAATAAACAGGTTTATGTGTCATACCGTTTGTTTGATCAGTTACTATTTTACAAGCACACGCGCCATATATTTAAAAAAATAATAAAAAATGTAAAGTTTTTGAAATAATTATTGGTAAATACAATTATTAATTTTTTTATAAATATTTATTGGCCTTTCTAACATTTATGCTATCTTTTATATCATATCGGTTTCTTCATTCTTCTTTATCTTCTAAATCCTATCTTCTTTCTATTTCTTTATTTTTCTTTTTCTTCTAAATTCTATCTTCTTTCTAAATTCTATCTTCTCGTATTCTAATCTTGCCTATTCTTCTTGCTTCTAATTTTACTCAATTTTAACTCAATAATTCAAATTGTATTTTTAATTTTAACTTAACAATTTTAAATTCAATGACAGTGCCACGACTCGAACCGCGTATCTCTGGCGTATGAATCGGGCATGTTACTGACTGAGCTATTCCCGCTACTAATTATAAAATATTTAATATTGAATGTCCCTTATAACACATTTCTAAGTTTAACCATTTGCATAGGTAAAATGTGAATTCTAATACCAGGTTTAAAGTTTCCATCTTCCTTCGTAAATAATAAGAACCTTGCCACAGCAATAGTTGGCCCGATATGCTGGAATATAAATATTTAAATATTCGTATATATTTTCTCATGAAATAATTGCAGTCAATTCCTCGGAAAAAACAATAATCTCAATTCGTATTGTAAAATTATGTGTTCTCATAAATATTTTATATTTTTGCTTTTATTTCACCTACTCTTTTAGATGTCAGGTAATTTTGCATGTTTCCTGTTTCGAGCTTCTAAATAATGACATATATTTGATATAGGAAAGATACAAAAAAAACTTTTTCTACAATTATGTTCTAAGAATTTGTTTACGCCGAACCAACAAATTTCAAGTAAATGTAAACACTTTACATATATACATACATACATAATTTTCTGACGCACTTAATATCAAAAGTATTTTTTTTACTATGATCTATTGCATTTGCCAAAAAACTCATTTGTAAACGATGATATAATAAATAAGATTTTTGCGAACTTGTTTATATATATGTGTATGTATATATTATATATATATATATATATATATATATATACTTTCCTAAATTTTTTAACAGATAATTAAAAAACTCATGTTTTTTTGCAGTTGAATAAATTCAACTAACTTTTAAATTTCAACTTAAAAAAAAAATAATTTAAGAAAAGTATTTTTGTGACTATTTTCATTTCGAGAACGTCGAAAAAACATGAAATAAGCAAATTTGATTTCCTGGCCTTCTAGAAGTTGATAAATTAATTTTCATCCTTTGTCTTAAGACAAAGATGACTTAACCTCGCGCCGCGGAGTACTGCATCACTTGCCTTTGACTCTCGGATCACAATTTCACTTTGGTTGATATATGTATAATTTTCATATTGGAATTTATTCTTCGGAATAATAATTTTTGAGACCCCATAGCCTTTCCGGGCAGGGGCAATAATAATTAATATAAACTAATACAAATATTATATATATATTATGTGATTACATACTTTATGCCAAAATGGTTTCGACTGCATCTTGGAGACTAATAATCCCCAAATGTTTATAATAAATTTAGATATATAAATAAAATCAAATTTAACATTTATAAAATCAAACAAAACTGAAAATCGGTGCAATAGAATTATTAATGAATATTTTTGATCTGTATCGTTTTCTTTTTGCACTGATAAATGTTTATAAATATATGAAATTATGCTTCAAACTGCTTCAAAACCAAAATATTACACATTTTAAGGTTTAACATTTAAGATACAGTTTTCCAATGCAAATATACATGTATATGCGACAAATATTACATTAACAACCACGTGGATACAATCATTATTCTATACAATCATATATCTGGCTAGCAAATAATAGTTCCGGGTTCAATCCTAAACTCATTTAGATTGTAATCATAAGCAAATAGATTGAGAACCATTATTGAACTAAATTTCAAGATTCATCAAAAAAGATTGGTACAGACACCGACATATAACCAATTTTTAGTTTTCTTCAATAAATTATTTATTTCCAGTATTTTTTTTAATAAAACATGATCAACTCCAACTATCCTTGTATTGTTCGTATAACGTCATATAAAACGTGATGAGGCAATGATAGGAAGGCGAAGGAACACGTTTCTTATCATATCATATCCTATACAATCTTCAATTTCATACTATCTTCTTCATATAAAATCCTATTCTTTTATACTTCTTAACTTATCTTCATTCTTCTTTACTATCTTCTAATTTCATCTTCTAAACTCTTCTTACTTCAATTCATTTTAATTCTAATTCTCTAATTTTTATACGCTTAGATTATTTTTGCATACATATTATTTTATTACAATTCATATTTCTATTATAATCACAAATTAACTACTACATATTTTAAGCTACTCTGTGAGCTAACAATAGATTGAATAATAATTTAATAAAATACTAAATATTTTCCTAAATGTTTATAATAATAAAAATTATTGCAAATTTGTATTATATTTTTGTCTTAAATATAGTCGGTCATAAACATATTTTTAACCGGTGTTTTGCAATATGAACTTAATTTTATTTCGCTATAACATTCCACATTCTTAGTGTTTTAGTTTGCGAAAGAACGCCCATCGTTTTATGCAGCAAACTCTGAACATTCCAATAAATTGGATAATAAATAAAATTTAACTAATTTTTATTAATTTTATTTGATGTATTTATGATGTTTAGTCATGATGAAATGAAATAATAATCTCTCTTTTTTTTCTTCCAGGAGCGCCACCTCAAAATTTGATGCAACAACATGTAGTTCAAAATTTGAATCGCAATATGCATTGGAGGCCTAATTCGAACAAACAAGGTAATTAGTAATAATATATTTAAAAGATGAATATATACCTATATATATATGTATATGTGTATGTGTATATATACTAGATGACCCGGCAGACGTTGTCATGCACCCACGTCTACAATTCAGAAGGTCCAAATTTTCTAATATCCTATTCTATACTTTTTAACATCCTATTTGATGTCCTGCCTTTGTGATTTATTTATGGTCTTAGCATAAGCAGTATAAGATTTTCAGAAAAAAATAATATAGTATCTCTGGCAACAAAACAATATCACACTTGATCTCGTATAATATATTAGTTGCTTTTTGGCAATTGTAATTTCTAAAATACATATTTCTTACTAATAATTTAATAAACATTTTTGCTTAAGTTCAAATCTTAGCTAAATTAATTTGTAAAATCTATTTTATATGAGCACTCTTCAATCAAAGATCAACTTGCTAAATATTCCATATCCAATGCCAAACAAATGAATTTTTGACACATGAAACAAAAATCTAAATCATTTTTTGAATAAGTAGACATATTTTTTGTATTGTTAAATAATTTAGTAAAGTAAACCAAAATACGACATGCATAAGTTAAAAAAAATAATGTTTATGCAATTTTGGACTTATTGTGTTTTTTTATTAAATTCAATTATATAATTTCATCTACCAAACACATACTGTTGACTGTATCTTATATTATTTTAATTTCTGGCACATCTCAGCTGCTTTTCGACAATAATTAATGTAGACATTACATGTTCTTGTATATTATATTCTAATATTATCTAAGCTCATAATTTCAGCTAAATTCAAATTTCTAGCAGATTACAGTTCAAATGTTTTCAATGTCAACTCATGATAAGTGGTTTTTCGTAATTTTTGCCATTTATTTCTACAACTTTTGTCAATTTTCTTTGACAAACTCCAAAAACAATTATCAAAATCCGAATAACCGTTTAGGAGAAGTATCAAATCATACACTCGTACAGAAGAATTTTATATACAAGATTTACGATGATTTTCCAATTACAGTGAAGTCATATAATTATGATTTTATACATGTGTGTTTTTGGCAAATGATATTATGATTTTTTGATAAATTGACCAACATAAAAATGCAGTACATTAATTGTAATTGTAAAATATGCTTCTAAATTATATAAATATAATGTTTACAATTGTTACAAATTTGCGAATTGAATCTTAAAATATTTACATTTGCAACATCCTTGTTTTTGTCACCTTCTTGAAAAGACATAAAATTTCTCATGCTGAAATTCTTTCATAATAATTTTTTTTTCGACAAGATTGATAGTTTTTTATTAAGGAAAATTGTACACAAATTCTTTTAATTACAATTTTTAGAATCCTAATTATTAATTAGGTTAGTATATTATTATTTTGGTAAATAATAATCAAAATTGGTAGTAATTAACAGAGAGGGAAATCAAAAATATTGCCAGAGGGAAAAATAGAAAATATGTTCCAACTATTGCATATAAAATCCTATTTTTTTCTTACTAATATACTTACTAATACACTTACTAATATACTTTTTCTTCAGAAGCATTTTTTTCTATTGCAGATAATTTTTAAATATTGATCTTAGCATAGCTTAGGATGTCTATTAGGTTATAATTAGGAAAATTGCCTAATTATCCCTTGAGGCTTAATTCGACCTTTGAAAATAGTTTGCATCATAGATGTTATTAAGCATTAATATTTTCATCATAATATTACGCATATGAGATTATTTATAATTGGAAATTAGACTGCATCTATTTTTATTTCTACATGTTTATTAATTGGAAGTCAATTAAATTCATAACTTATGAGTTGATAATTTTAAAATCTAGGTTTATTCATATTTAATTATATATTAAATGTAATTTATCGTTCTTTTTCATGGTTTGATAAAACTTGGTTGAGTTCGTATAAAAATTTATACTTGCTTAAAATATGTAATTTTTCTTTTTAACTTCCCGAAGGAGAAGTTAGTTTTTATCCAAATTTAAAAAAGGTTTGTGTGTGTATGGGAAAATTTTATCTAAATATCTAAATCTCAATTTTGGTTGATTGAGTCGGTTATATACACATTTCAGTATTTTGCCTCAAGACAAAATGCCACTTTCAACTAGCCTTTTAAAGATTTCTAACTACAGAAAACATATGATCTGCTTATATATGATTAACAGAAAATATGTACCATAGAAGGAATTAGCTGTTGCGTTGAACAAATTTCAAATTGTGTAAGGTCATTTAGGTTTTTTACAAATTCATTTTTTTTGTATCAGTATTTATTTTCATTCGATTTCACACTCAACATGCATGATAACTATGCATATTGTTTTTGTATTTTATAAGCGTAAAAATTATACCACAAAACTTATATGTGAAAAAGTACAATAGTTATTCTTGGTGCTATTTAAATATTGATGACAGTGCATTTTGAAAGAAATTGACTTATATGTACAGAGATTTATTGCCAATGCCAAACTGTTTTATATAATTTAAATATGGCAATTTTAATGTCAAAGATCCACTTTGTTGGTTCTGGAAAGCTGGCGAATGTTTAAATTGAATTTTATTAACTTCCCGTATGGCAAGTTATAGTAATCGCAAAAAAATCAAAAATGAAAATTTTTATATATCTTTACGTATCAAAACCTTCTGAACAGTTTGGCATACCTTAGAAAAAATGGATGTATGCGTGTGTGTGTGTGTGTGGATGTGCGTGCATGTGTGTGTGTGCGGATACAATTTTTTGTCGACGATTTCGGGAACACGGATGAAGCGATTTGAATAATTCAAAAAACATTTTACTTGTATTAACAAACTGAAGAACTGATCAAATTTTCATGAAGGCAAGTCTTAGAGTAATTTTTTTTCAAAAATGTTAATCTTTTTAAAAAAATAATTTTTGGTGCGGGAAGTTCCAGCAATTTGCCATAAGGCGCGATGCCATGCGCCCCACTAGTTTGTTTCAGTTATATGATGACTTATATCTGATTGTTTTTTATCTCCACTGATCAGCTAATTAAAATATATAATCTACATTCAAAACAACCTGATGGTGGTTATTAAGTATAATTATCCTTAGTTAGTTATTACTTGTTGAGTAATTATAATTACTTTGCTGATTTTTGTATTAATGGATAATATTTTCTGATATACATATCATTGTTCTAATCTTCAATAAGCTAAAATTTAGAAAAAAGAGCAAACCTACTTCACCCTTATTGATAATCATTATGGATAATTGGATTCTATTATATATTAATGAATAATATTTTTTTGAAAACAGTAAATCGAAAATTAATTTTATTTTGCATGTTTTCTTGATATCAGTTATCAGGAATATTGAATCAGATATCAGTATATTTCTAATATCTTCTATATTAACCATTGTTATCTAAAAATATTTTCTTCCTATTTTTGAAAGTAGACTTCTTCATATTTTGAAAGTCATAAAAAGCTTCAAATTTGAGAAATCTTATGATTGTTTGTAATCCACAGCTTGAAGTACAAAATTAAATTTAAAATCTGTTTCTAAAAAAAATTGCTTTTTTTACTTGAAAATATTTTCTCATAACTATTATTTTCTTGTAATTTATTTTCAATGAAAATAATTTTCTGTTATCGTTCTGGTATGACTCATAAGACTATGCAATTTTCATACTATTTTCTCATTTTCACAACTTATCAGGAAATTTCCAATGTGACTCAGCAAAGGTGCTGTCAATCTATTTTTAATTACTATTTTAGCAAGACTAGTAAATAAATTACACAATTGCACTTAATATATATATATATATATATAATTGATATCCATAAATCAAACTAAACTATATGAGTAAATAAAATAGTTAATTTAAAACTTATATTTATATTTTAATATCCCTACAATAATAGTAACAATAGTCTATGGTATGGGGATGGGGATAGCAGTATAGTTATTAATTTTTTTTTTATCAAAAATAACAAAAGGCAGAAATAAAAACGAATAACACTTATTAAAAAAATATCGCAACTGAGTATTGGCTTTTCTGAGTCTAGAATAGAAATGTCACGTTTTTCTCAAAATATATTTGCCAACATATGTATAATAATTTGTAAGAGGATCATATATAAAACGTGACGAACGCGTGACTTTTAGATAATTCAAAATTTCTGAAGAAATGAAAACTGAGGAAAATGCCATTGATGATGTAGTATTATTTTTTTATTTGAGACATCCAGACGATCCATCTGAACATTTGAATATCTACTTTAAGGGATCACACTAAAAATTGTAAATTTGCCTAAAAGAAACTTTCAAATTTTATTCTTTTGAATATATATATGTAACAATGGTAATAAAAAATTAAAAAAAAACTTTTGTTTATGAACACAATTTTAAGTGTCCCTTAAGTGGTGGGGTAAAAAGGACCAAAGGAATCTTTACCCTGGCAAAGGTGCAAACAATAAAAAATAGTAAATAAAAATAAAATCAATTTTACAAGAGATAAATTAAATAAATAGTTATTCCAACTCTGCTGATCAATATTCCTGACGAAATACCAGATCAAAGTTATGCACAGTGTTATCTCTGTAATAAAATGAACTTTATATTTTGCATTGGTTGAATAATGTAGCTATCATTTGGTAAAATTTCTTTGAAATTAAAAAAAAAACGCGAGGGGCGCGAAAAAGGTTGGAAACCACTGGGTTATGTTAATAAAAACAAATGCAATTATATTTAGTTTTAATTGAATCACCTTTGTTATTTCTCCATTAGCTGAGGTTGATTTTTTAACTTCCCGTAGGGTAAGTTATTGTAATGGGCCGAAAATCGGAATTGAAAATTTTTACATTTCTCGACGTTTTGAAGGTTTCTGAACGTTTTGGCATACCTCAGAAAAAATGGATGTGTGGTGTGTGTGTGTGTGTGTGGTGTGGTGTATGTATGTATGGATACAAATTTTCGTCCACGTTTTCGGGCGTACGGATCAACCGATTTGAATGGTTTAAAAACATTCGATTCCTATTAATAAGGAGAAGAGCTGATTAGTTTTTGGCAAGACAGGTCCAGCAGTTACGGAGATAAGGAGCAAAGAGTGCAGAAAATAGAAATCGAGTTTTTGAGAGAACGGAGCATCCGATTTGAATTATCTAAAAAACATTCCATTAGTAATGATTGGAGAAAGGGTTATTAGTTTTCGCAAAGGCAGGCCCAGCCATTTCGGAGATACAGAGCTAAATGTACAAAAAATGGCAGTTTTTGAGAGAACTAAGCGTCCGATTCAATTGATTCAAAGAACTTTA
>NW_020539724.1:21732845-21745763 GCF_003426905.1 Ctenocephalides felis | reverse complement strand
TTAGTGTCCCTTCAAGAAGATATTGTAATATTTGGATCGTCTGAATGTCTCAAATAAAAGAAAAAGTACTACATCACCAATAGCATTTTGTCATTTTTTCTTAAATTTAGATTTATCTATAAGTCACGTGTTCGTCACGTTTGATGTATGATCCTCTTACAAATTATTGTACATATGATGGCAAATATATTTTAAGAAAAACGTGACATTTCTATTCTAGGCTGAGAACAGCCAGTACACAGTTGCTATATTTTTTAATCAGTGCTATTCGAGTTTATTTCTGCCTTTTGTTATTTTTGATATAAAAAAATTAATAACTATACTGCCATCCCCATCCCCAATACATCCCCATACCATAGACTATTGGTACTATTATTGTAGGGATATTAAAATATAAATACAAGTTTTAAATTAACTATTTTATTTACTCATATAGTTTAGTTTGATTTATGGATATCAATTATATATATATATATATATATATTATATATATATATATTACGTGCACCTGTATAGTTTATTTACTAGTAATTAAAAATAGATTGACAGCACCTTTGCTGAGTCACATTTGAAATTTCTTGATAAGTTGTGAAAATGAGAAAATAGTATGAAAATTGCATAGTCTAATGAGTCATACCATAACGATAACAGAAAATTCTTATTTATTGATTTCAGGGGAAATCAATAACAGGAAAATAAATAGTTATGAATTCGTATTTTTCAGTAAAGAGAGCACAATTGTTATAGGCAGATTTTACATTTAATTTTATATTTCAAGCTATGGAGTACATTTAAGTTTTACTATTAATTCAACAGCTAAATATTACTTTAATCACAAGTTTTCTTGAATTTGAAACTTTTTATGATTACAAAAATAAGAAAAAACTTTAAAGTAGGAAAAGTTAATAAAGTTAATCAAAATATTATTTTAATAAAAAATATTATTTTAATAAAAATTATTATTTTAATAAAAATTAAGTTAATAAAAATTATTAATTTATGCATAAGAAAAACTAGCAAAATAAAATTCAATTTATTTTCACTGTTTATCAAAAAATGTTAATATATAAAATCAAATTTTTCTTAATAATCATCAATAAGAGTAAAACGGTTTGCATTTTTTTTAATTTCAGCTAATTGAAGGTTAGAACTATGATACCTATATCATATAATATCATCCATTGATATAAAAATCAGCAAAGTAATTATAATTACTTAAAAGGCAATGACTAACTGATGATGGTTATCAAGAATAATTATCCTTAATAACCACCATTAGGTTGTTTTGAAAGTAGATTATATTTTTTAATCTGCTAGTCAGTGGAGATAAAAAACAATCAGATATTTAAGTCATATTATTGAAATAAATAAATTTAAATTTGAACAATCGCCGGCTTTCTAGAACCAACATGGTGCATCTTCTACATTAAAATTGTCATATTGAAATTATATAGAATATATTATATATATATATATATAAAATATATATATATATATATTATAGTTTTGTTATTTGCAACAAATCTCTGTACATATAAGTTGATATCTTTCCAAGTAGACCAGCTGCATTTTTACTTCTCCATTGAAATAAAGTAAAAATGCACTGTCATCAATATTTAAATAGCACCAAGAATAACTATTGTACTTTTTCACATATAAGTTTTGTGGTATAATTTTTACGCTTATAAAATACAAAAACAATATGCATAGTTATCATGCATGTTGAGTGTGAAATCGAATGAAAATAAATACTGATACAAAAAAATGAATTTGTAAAAAACCTAAATGACCTTACACAATTTGAAATTTGTTCAACGCAACAGCTAATTCCTTCTATGGTACATATTTTCTGTTAATCATATATAAGCAGATCATATGTTTTCTGTAGTTAGAAATCTTTAAAAGGCTAGTTGAAAGTGGCATTTTGTCTTGAGGCAAAATACTGAAATGTGTATATAACCGACTCAATCAACCAAAATTGAGATTTAGATATTTAGATAAAATTTTCCCATACACACACAAACCTTTTTTAAATTTGGATAAAAACTAACTTCTCCTTCGGGAAGTTAAAAAGAAAAATTACATATTTTAAGCAAGTATAAATTTTTATACGAACTCAACCAAGTTTTATCAAACCATGAAAAAGAACGATAAATTACATTTAATATATAATTAAATATGAATAAACCTAGATTTTAAAACTATTAACCCGTAAGTTATGAATTTAATTGACTTCCAATTAATAAATATGCAGAAATAAAAATAGATGCAGTCTAATTTCCAATTATAAATAATCTCACATGCGTAATATTATGATGAAAATATTAATGAGTATTAACATATATGATGCAAAATATTTTCAAAGGTCGAGTTAAGCCTCAAGGGATAATTAGGCAATTTCCTAATTATAACCTAACAGACATCCTAAGGTATGCTAAGTACAATATTTAAAAATTATCTGCAATAGAAAAAAATGCTTCTGAAGGAAAAGTGTATTAGTAAGTAAGTATATTAGTAAGTGTATTAGTAAGTATATTAGTAAAAAAGTATATTAGTAAGAAAAAAATAGTATTTTATATGCAATAGTTGGAACATATTTTCTATTTTTCCCTCCGGCAATATTTTTGATTTCCCTCTCTGTTAATTACTACCAATTTTGATTATTATTTACCACAATAATAATATACTAGCCTAATTGATAATTAGGATTCTAAAAATTGTAATTAAAATAATTTGTGTACAATTTTCCTTAATAAAAAATTATCAATCTTGTCGAAAAAAAATGCATTATGAAAGAATTTCAGCATGAGAAATTTTCTGTCTTCTCAAGAAGATGACAAAAACAAGGACGTTGCAAATGTAAATATTTTGAGATTCAATTCGCAAATTTGTAACAATTGTAAACATATATTTAGAGTAATTCATGGTAACATAATTTAAGAGCATATTTTACAATTACAATTAATGTACTGCATTTTTATGTTGGTCAATTTATCAAAATCATAATATCATTTGCCAAAAATACACATGTATAATTCATAATAATATGATTTCACAGTAATGGGAAAATTATCGTAAATCTTATATATAAAATTCTTCTGTACGGGTGTATGATTTGATACTTCTCCTAAACGGTTATTCGGATTTTGATAATTCTTTTTGGAGTTTGTCAAAGGAAATTGACAAAAATTGTATAAATAAATGACAAAAATTACGAAAAACCACTTATCATGGTTTGACATTGAAAACATTTGAACTGTAATCTGCTAGAAATGTCAATTCACTTGAAATTTGAATTTAGCTGAAATTATGAGCTTAGATAATATTAGAATATAATATACAAGAAAAATGTAATGTCTACATTATTATTGCCGAAAAGCAGCTGAGATGTGCCAGAAATTAAAATAATATAAGATACAGTCAACAGTTTGGCAGATGAAATTATATAATTTAATTTAATAAATAACGCAATTGCATATACATTATTTTTTTAAACTTATGCATGTCGCATTTTGGTTTACTTTACTAAATTATTTAACAATACAAAAAAATATTTCTACTTATTAAAAAATGATTTAGAATTTTGTTTCATGTGTCAAAAATTCATTTGTTTGGCATTGGATATGGAATATTTAGCAAGCTGATCTTAGATTGAAGAGTGCTCATATGAACTAGGTTTTACAAATTAATTCGCCTAAGATTTGAACATAAACAATAATGTTTATTAAATTATTAGTAAGAAAAATGTACTGTGTATTAGTAAGCAAATAATATATATCGTACGAGATTATGAAAATTATAGACTAAATTATTGAAGCAATTATGGTGTGTGGTAAAATCAACTGTGATATTGTTCTTTTGCCGCAGATACTATATTGTTTTTTTTGTTAATTTTTTATACTGCTTATGCTAAGACCATAAATGAATCCCAAAGGCTAGACATCAAATAAGATATTAAAAGTAATAGGATAGGATATTAAAAAATTTTGAAGTTTCATATTGTAGACGTGGGTGCAGGACAACGTCTGTCGGGTCATCTAGTATATTTATATACACACACACACACACACACACACACACATATATATATATATATATATATATATTGATATATATTCATCTTTTAAGTATATTAATACTAATTACCTTGTTTGTTCGAATTAGGCCTCCAATGCATATTTCGATTCAAATTTTGAACTACATGTTGTTGCATCAAATTTTGAGGTGGCGCTCCTGGAAGAAAAAAAGAGAGATATTATTTCATTTTATCATGAGTAAACATCATAAATACATCAAATGATATTAATAAAAATTAGTTAAATATTTTATATTATCCAATTTATTGGAATGTTCAGAGTTTGCTGCATAAAACGATGGGCGTTCTTTCGCAAACTAAAACACTAAGAATGTGGAATGTTATAGCGAAATAAAATTAAGTTCATATTACAAAACACCAGTTAAAAATATATTTATGACCGACTATATTTAGGACAAAAATATAATACAGATTTGCAATGTGTTTTATTGTTATAAACAATTAGAAAAATATTTAATATTTTATTAAATTATTATTCAATCTATTATGTCGGGATTAGCTCACAGAGAGAAAAAAATATGTATGTAAAAATAATCAGAGTGTATAAAAATTAGAGAATTAGAATTAAAATGAATTGAAGTAAGAAGAGTTCAGAAGTTGAAATGAGAAGTATTGTAGAAGAAGTAAGAAGAGTTTAGAAAATGAAATCAGAAGAAGAAAGAAGAATGAAGATAAGTTAAGAAGTATAGAAAGAATAGAATTATATGAAGAAGATCGTATGAAATTGAAGATTGTATAGGATATATGATTGTATAGGATGATGATTGTATCCACGTGGTTGTTAATGTAATATTTGTCGCATAAACATGTATATTTGCATTGGAAAACTATATCTTAAATGTTAAACCTTAAAATGTGTAACATTTTGATTTTGAAGTAGTTTAGAAAAAGAAATTATAGCAATAATTTTAATTATAGCTTGATAGTTGTTTTATTAAACTAAAATAATATATGTGCATAATTTTATATATTTGAAAACATTTATCACTGCAAAAGATGCAAAAAAGAAGATACAGATCAAAAATATTCGTTAATAATTCTATTGCACAGATTTTCAGTTTTGTTTGATTTTATAAACGTTTAATTTGATTTTATTTATATATTTAACTTCTTTAACTTTATTATAAACTTTATTATTGGGAATTATTAGATCTACTGTTTTCAAGATGCAATCGATACCATTTTGGCATAAAGTATGTAATCACATATTATATATATATATATATATATATATATATAATATAATATAATATTTGTATTAGTTTATATTAATTATTATTGCCCCTGCCCGGAAAGGCTATGGGGTCTCAAAAATTATTATTCCGAAGAATAAATTCCAATATGAAAATTATACATATATCAACCAAAGTGAAATTGTGATCCGAGAGTCAAAGGCAGGTGATGCAGTACTCCGCGGCGCGAGGTTAAGTCATCTTTGTCTTAAGACAAAGGATGAAAATTAATTTATCAACTTCTAGAAGGCCAGGAAATCAAATTTGCTTATTTCATGTTTTTTCGACGTTTTCGAAATGAAAATAGTCACAAAAATACTTTTCTTAAATTATTTTTTTTTTAAGTTGAAATTTAAAAGTTAGTTGAATTTATTCAACTGCAAAAAAACATGAGTTTTTTAATTATCTGTTAAAAAATTTAGGAAGGTATATGTATATATATATATATATAATATACATACACATATATATATATATAAACAAGTTCGCAAAAATCTTATTTATTATATCATCGTTTACAAATGAGTTTTTTGGCAAATGCAATAGATCATAGTAAAAAAAAATACTTTTGATATTAAGTGCGTCAGAAAATTATGTATGTATGTATATATGTAAAGTGTTTACATTTTACTTGAAATTTGTTGGTTCGGCGTAAACAAATTCTTAGAACATAATTGTAGAAAAAGTTTTTTTTGTATCTTTCCTAAATCAAATATATGTCATTATTTAGAAGCTCGAAATAGGAAACATGCAAAATTACCTGACATCTAAAAGAGTAGGTGAAATAAAAGCAAAAATATAAAATATTTATGAGAACACATAATTTTACAATACGAATTGAGATTATTGTTTTTTCCGAGGAATTGACTGCAATTATTTCATGAGAAAATATATACGAATATTTAAATATTTATATTCCAGCATATCGGGCCAACTATTGCTGTGGCAAGGTTCTTATTATTTACGAAGGAAGATGGAAACTTTAAACCTGGTATTAGAATTCACATTTTACCTATGCAAATGGTTAAACTTAGAAATGTGTTATAAGGGACATTCAATATTAAATATTTTATAATTAGTAGCGGGAATAGCTCAGTCAGTAACATGCCCGATTCATACGCCAGAGATACGCGGTTCGAGTCGTGGCACTGTCATTGAATTTAAAATTGTTAAGTTAAAATTAAAAATACAATTTGAATTATTGAGTTAAAATTGAGTAAAATTAGAAGCAAGAAGAATAGGCAAGATTAGAATACGAGAAGATAGAATTTAGAAAGAAGATAGAATTTAGAAGAAAAAGAAAAATAAAGAAATAGAAAGAAGATAGGATTTAGAAGGAAAAGAAGAAAAAATCGATATGATATAAAAGACAGCATAAATGTTAGAAAGGCCAATAAATATTTATAAAAAAATAATAATTGTATTTACCAATAATTATTTCAAAAACTTTACATTTTTTATTATTTTTTTAAATATATGGCGCGTGTGCTTGTAAAATAGTAACTGATCAAACAAACGGTATGACACATAAACCTGTTTATTTTGAGACTATTTAAAACAATGACAAATTGTGTGAGACGTCTTGACTAATTATTGACAAATTAAAGAAAGATAATGATAAAAGTATGTATTTCATTTGCATTGCCAAACGAGAATTTACAACATCATTGGCGCAAAAAATATTATATTCACGCACACAAATCAAATTCATATTATATATACAGAAAACATATTTAAATACATATATTTATAAATTAATAAAAGATTCGTAATGTTCACTCAGTAAGTGATTATTTCAAAATATGTTTTGTAAAAGAAGAAATTGGTATGTGCTGATTTTTCGTGCAACTTCTTCAATTCATCAACTCTCGTTAATAACTCATCATTGCAGAATAATACATTAAAAAATCGAACCCAAATGTAATATATCTAGGAAACAAATTATTATGGTACCAAGATTTAAGAAGTTAATTCATCAACCTTTAATTTTTTTATCAGTCAATGAAACAATTAAAAAAATTATCAATACTAACAAAGCACCAGAAAATTATACTTCAAAGTAGCATACTGAAGACAAAGTAGATGCATTGGCAAAGTACTAGATTTAATCTGTTATTAAAATTGAGAAATCTTTCTAAGTGAATTTTATCAAGTATTGGCAAGTAACAAATGTTTTATATATGTCCAATATGTTCATATAAACACGCAATGCAATAATTTTCGAAATATTAAGCTATCAATACTAACAAGGATCATAAAAAAAAGTACTCCAAAATAGCATACTGAAGACAAAGCAGATGCTTTAGCAAAGTACTAAAAATTTAATCTGTTATTATTAAGATAATCTTTCTAAGACAATCTAATCAAGTATTGGCAAGTTGTTGAATGTTTCATATATGTCCAATATGTTCATATAAACACGCAATGCAGTAATTTTCGAAATATTAAGTTATCAATACTAACATGGCACCATGAAGAAAATTATACTCTAAAATAGCATACTGAAGACAAAGTAGAAGCATTGGCAAAGTACTAAAAATTTAATCTGTTATTATTAAGAAATCTTTCTGAGTCAATCTAATCAAGTATTGGCAAGTTGTTGAATGTTTCATATATGTCCAATATGTTTATATAAACACGCAATGCAGTAATTTTCCAAGTATTAAGTTTTTTGTCGTGACACAATGACCTTTCGCAAGAAGAAAGCTGAAGTCAATTTCTAATTTCTAACTAGTCGACTCTTGCACGTACCAGCGAGATGTGCTTGTACGAAACATATGTAGGTGGGGTAATACATACATACATACATATATATATATATATATATATACATACATATATGTATTTATATACATATATATATACTAGCTGACCCGGAAAACGTTGGTTAGCCATAAAAAATATTTCAAGAACAATTATAGTAGGTATAAAAAATAACTAACTGATTGCAAAGGTGGAAATATGTGGTATATAAGTAAAAGGGGCAGGTAACACCAATAAGGAAGCGTCCATTTATCACGTGAGGTTTTTAGGAGACGGGTGGGGGGTTGACAAAAAATCACAAAATATCACATGAGGGAGGAAAAGGTATTGTATCACCAAGGGAGAAGGCGGGTCCAAAAATCCTTAAAAAATCAATCACGTGATTAATGGACGCCCCCCAATATGGATGGTTGGTTTACCCAATGCTACATAAAAGTGTTCATGGGACATATTGTTTGGTAGTCATTACAAGTGCCAACGTAACCCAAAACTGATTTTATGTCTAAAAATTAAGAAAAGTAAGAAAAATTAAGAAAAACCTCAAATGTGGCCAACCAAATAGATGTTGGCCTATTCTTACGCATACTTATCGCGATTATAAAATTTCATAAAAATCAGGTTAATTAACTCAGGTAAGGTGTATTCAAATGTTCAATTTTTTTTTTTTAAATATGCTTTTGACATAGAATATTTTTTTTTATTTCTCAAGATTCATTTACAATCTGTTTTATTACATACAAAAAACATTTAGTAATTATGAATGACAATATGTTATGTTATGACTAAAATAGAGTTTACCCATTGGTATTGGTATCTTTTTGTGTTGATTGAAAAGATGTTTGATGACACAGAATATGTGTTCATAGATCTAAAATACATGTACATAATCCGTATTTCTCAATTTCTAAAATTTCATAAAAGAATGAGTATCAATTTTTTAAATGTATAACAATTCCTTTATAAGTTTTTTTTTCAACTTTCACAAAAATAAACATCAACCAAATTATAGAACATGTGTTTTTGATAGAAATACCTGATGATGGAACGTTCTGAAACGCTTAATTAAGCTTCTAACAAAAACTTAATATTTCTTACATTTTTGGGTTAATTTCTAAGTTCTAAAAATATGAGGCTTTCCCCAATTGAAGCCTTATATTTTCATATAAAAATATCTACTGTGCAAAATACTAAAACCAAATATAGTTAGATAGTATCTCATTGTAATTTCATGCATTAATGGTGTTACAATATGATACTGTAATTATGATTATTTTACATTTTCCACATTATTGTTGATGTACTTAATTTTAGTACTTTTCCACTGATTGGGCTTTAATCGAAACACTCCATGTGTTTCAAATAAACTAATTTAAAACTAGTTGGTTTGGTATTTAGCCTTGAGGCAAGTTACATGAACTTCCCGATATGTTTAAATAATCGACTTAATCAATAAAAAATAAATTAATTTATGAGTGATTAAAAGTATTCCGAGTGGATTTATTACACATAATTGAAAACGAACGAACACTTTGACTCGGAGTATTTTCTAAAAGCAAATTTTCAAAAATCAATAATTTTTATAATTGAACCAGTTTCCAGGATGGTTTATTATGTTCAAGACCAAGTACTCTGTCATTATACCAAGTAAATAGTCTAATTTTAATTTTAACAAATGTCAAAAGAACTACTCATTTTCTCAAATTTTGATGAATTTTTAAAATCAAACTATTTGTCGTAAGGCCGTAATATTTCAGTAAGTTCTATAAGACCATGGTATATATCGCTAAAAAAAAATCCATAAAAATCGGCTTAAAGTTTTTTTTCAACGGTTAATTACAAGAAAACGGCTCGGTAGATTTTCACCTAAAACTAATCAGTACCATTCCAAACTAATATCTTTCGAACAGTTTTTGATTTTTTAAAATCGGTTCGGTAGGATGAGCTTAAATGTGGACAAAAAGTTTAACACTTTTTTTCAAATTGCAAAGAAACGGCTTGGCAGATCGTCACACAAAACTGACTTTTTAAAATAAACAATTAATCACGACCGAAAATATCAATTTTGATAAAAAAAACTAAATATTTAAATTTAAAAGATAACAATATTTTATAAAGATAAAAAAATAATGCGATAGATCAAACTAACTTACCAAGTATATTCCAGAAGACTGGAAAATAATCGCTACTAAAACAATACATTTTTCTGAACACTCTCTCTTTAAAGTAATTTACAATATATGGAAAAAAACAATGAATATATTTCCTATTTATTACTATATAGTATCGACAGTTGTTGTCTATTCATGAAATTGCGAAACAAACTGACGCAGGAGAGGATTTACACATACTCGTTTATATGACGTGGTCAAAAATATGTCAAATTACTTGGAATTACGTAGAAATTATACTTTACGCATAGAATAATACCAAGAATCAATAAGATATTTAGTGTTATGCAATAATACAGTTTTTCTTGAGAAAGTAGTCCAATTTTAAGAAATTGGTTTATTCAAAAAGACCTATTTCATTGCAAAATTCTTAAGAAATAAGTAGCAGTATTAATACTATTGTTTTTCGCAAGAAGCCACCTGCAGTCTTGTAAGATCAGGCGTTTTAGACAAAAATGCAACTTCACTCATATGTTGTTATGCCACATCTTAAAGATGCAGCTATGATAACATTGTTTTTTTTGACATTTGTTCGTTTTTAAGGTAGATTTTCTATCTAAACGCCTGACTGCACTGCAAGCATTTATCAAAAGGTATATCAATATATTCAGCATTTTACAGTTTACATTTATTTAAAACTCGGGAGAGTATATATAAAGATGATAAAAAATAAGTATAATACAATGCATATATCCGTGTATATATATATATATATATATATATATATATATACCGTGTTGGTTTCGTTCTGAATGGGTTACGCAATATTGACCTTCTTAAACAATTATCTAATATCTATCATATCAAGATGCTAAAAATAAAGCGAAAATGCCGGTACGAGTTAAAAAGTAAGACGTATATATATATATATATATATATATATATATGTATATATTGATTTATTTATAAAATTAATAAGAATAATACTAGAGAATAAAGGGCAAAGTAGGATAGACTTAAATTGCTCTCTTTATTTACCAGTAAATATTAATTACTGTTTATTAAGTATTTAAAAGCATTTTAATATAATTTAATTAATATATAAAATAAGAAACTACATATTATGCCCGGCGTAGCTCAGTCAATGGCACGCACGACTGGGGTTCAAGTCCTAGCATCGACACAAAATTTGTATTGTTAAATTAAAATTACAACATTCGAATAGTTGAGTTGAATTAAGAGTAAGAAGAAAGAAGATTAGAACCCGCGAAGATAAAAAGAAGAAGGAAGAAGAAATAATGAAGGAAGATAAAAGTTAGAAGCTAGAAGATAACAGCACAATTAGAAGAGAGAGAAAGGACAACATTCGAATAGTTGAGTTGATTTAGGAGAAGAAGAAAAAAAATATTAGAACACGCGAAGATAAAAATAAGAAAGAAAAAGAAAAAACGAAGATAAGAGTTACAAGATAGAATTAAAAGGCAGAAGATAACAGCAAAATTAAAAGAGTGAGAAGAATGAAGAATTTAGTTGTAAAGAAAAATTTATATAATAGAATACAGATAGAGATATATTGTATATGATAAAAAAGATAGTATAGAATGTAAAAAAATAAGCATATAAAAATTATAAAATAAATGAAAAAACTAAATATTATTTTATAAAATTAATTGTTATCTCCATTATTTCAAAAGATTAGTAAATTAAGAACTTACTTATACAATTTCGTTAAAATTCTACTTATTTAGATATTATTCGAACCACAATGTATTATTGTATGTATCGTATATGTATGTATTTTAATATAAAATAATAAATTAAACAAAAATATAATTAAACTCATGGTAAAAAATATTTATCCAAATTTATCTGAATATTGCTACTACCAACAATAATTGATTATGTGTAATAACGTTGTACAGAGATAATAACGACAATAAAATTTATTTATACTTTTTAAGATTCATATGCTTAATTTGTTGTAATAAGGTCCATACATTGTAATAAAATGAGAAGATTTGGAGGTTACTTGAATCACTACCAAATGTTTTATTAAGTACTTAAAAAAAATTTAATATAATAAAAAATACTGTAAAAATATATAAAAAAATAACCTCGAATAATAAGCCTGGTGATAAATAATGATAAAAATTTATCTGACTATTATTGTTACTAATTCTTGGTATCTATGTGTAATAATATTATATATAATATGGGCAACAACCTCAAGTATAAAATTTATTTATAATTTAAAAAAATGTAATTATTAAAATTTAAATGGATAATCAATAATAAATTGATAAAAAAAAAAAGTTGCAAAAAATTATTTAACATCCTAAACAACTATCCTTTGTAATATATTATAAATATATTCTTTGCAATATATTACAACAATAACAAAAAAATTATCATCTCCATAAAAATTATCTCAAGATTAAATTATCCTTCACAACAATACGCTTGTGTTGACTGTTTACACTCTCTAACTAATTTCAATATTTGCACGTTGTTTTTAATTATTTTATTACCAAAAAAAAACTTGATAAGATTTGTCTAATCATCTAATTAACATGAACATTGCATTTCCTTGATATAAATTCGTTGTGAACGTTTAGATATTGGCAAAATAACACAGTTTGAGATTTCTTTCTAAAGAGGTTCGTGTAATCTTCAAGGACTGTAACTCTTTTTAGCCGCATGAAAAAATATGGAACTACTC